>NW_028244142.1:0-120511 GCF_964263255.1 Lissotriton vulgaris | reverse complement strand
ATTTGAGCAGGGGGCCGGACCTGTTTTCAATAGCAACACCTCCTTCCGCCCTCACTTCTGGTCCGGAAGTCGACAGTCGACGTTCTAGGCTTTCTGGCATTCGGCTCTATATCAGCCGTATGCTGCAGCGGACGCGCCGCCGGCGTGCACCAGCGCTCCAAAGGCAAGCCCTTCTGCGCCCGTCCGCGCATGATCCGTGCACAGCACCAGCCATAATGCCGGTTTTTCGCATGACGGCGCAAGTGGCTCTCCAATACAGTATACCAGGAAAACCCTCTTGCACCTCATAACCATAGGTAAATGCTGCCTGAAAACTCCTGTTGACTCATGCCAGATTCAAGGAGAAATAGCATGCCTCTATTGCACCACTGTGCTCCATAGTCTCCCCCTACCTCAAGTAAGACGCAGGCATACCAAGTAAATAAACTCTAACAATAATCAGAATACAACCCACTGCTTACTTATTAATACGTCATCTCTCAACAAAAATGCCCTAGCATTTCATGAGCTCATGGAGAAACAAGCTATCGACATAGCCTTTATTACGGAGACCTGGGCTGAGCCCTCATCTGAACCTGATCTGTTGGGAGCCCTCCCAGACGGCTTTAATATTTATAGGAAAGACAGAGTTGGGAAAAAAAGAGGGGGGGGGAATTGCACTCATAGCCAGAAATACTCTCAATATTAAGTTTAATGCAATCTCAGACTTCACCGAAGGGGAAGTAGCCAGCTTTAAAATTAAACTTGACAATCATAACGCTTTTAATGGCTCTCTTATCTACCGTCCACCACTAGTCAAGGCCACTTTTTTAAACTCCATTGGCCAGCTCTTAGAACCCAAAGCAAAACTACCCAATTATACCCTCCTTGGCGAATTTAACTTTCACTTTGAAAACTGTACAGACTTAGGGGCGCATTAGGATGGCGGCGGTTTGCCCCCTCCCGGACTGGCGGTAGCCACCACTGGCCTGGCACCAGAAAACCCCCCACCATATTAGGATGGCTGGGGGGTCCGCAGCGGACGGAAAGACCGTCCCCTGTGTTTCCGCCGGTCAACTTGTCGACCCGGCGGAAAACATGTCAAATATGGTGGCGGTGTCTGCATGAGACCGCCATCCATATTATGATGTTGACGGAGATCAGTCATTTCATGGTGGCAAAAAGGCATGAGGTCTTTGCTTCTGGGGGCCTGTTGCGGGCCCCCAAGGGGTTGGGGGGTGCACATGGGGGGTACCTATGGTACCCCCCTGCATTTGCATGCACAAGGTGGCAGGCACAGCGGGGTGCCCATCACGTTGTGCATGCAAATGCGAGACATGCATTTCTGACATCATGGCATGTGCTGCTGACAGTACCACCTGCCGCAATGTTAGAAATGCAGTATGTGCCCAACAGTGTGGCGGGTGCATCCTAATGTCTATGGCGGGACCTTCGCGACATGGGAATCGGTCCAGTGACCCGATGTGATGGCAGGCGGACTTTGTCCACCAGCCATCATAATAGGCCCCATAGATACAGAGGGCCTCCTACACCACATGGCCAGTGTAGGGCTTAACCAACTAGTTAAGGAAACTACCCACTCAGCAGGGCACTGCTGGGATGGATTTTTTTCAGACAATCTTAACCTTTTATGGAACACAACTGTACCACTTATTTGGTCAGATCACAGGGCAGTGCTGTTTAAAATATGCCTACCCCTTAAAAAGTCCACAGGTTTGTCCAAGAAAGCTTTTAGCTTTCGGCCATGGCGTAAAATTAGGAAAGACGAACTTAGTAAGACACTACTAGGCTTGCAAAACTCTACCCCGGTAAACTCGATGAGGCAGTGTCAAACTATCACTCCTGGATGTACCATGCGGGACAACAATTAGCCCCCCCATCCACGATGTACCCAACTAGGCGCTCTGATCCTTGGTTTAATAAATCCCTAAAAAAGCAAAAACAGACATGCAGAAAAGTAGAAAGGAAATGGGAACTAGCCAACATTGATCAAACAAAATTAGAACATAAATGGGCTATACAAATTTATAAACAGCTCATTCTTAAAGCCAAATCGGACTTTATCAAAAATATTGAAGCATCTAATGGCTGTGCAAAAAAATTGTTTGCTACAGTAAAAAAACTCTCCAAGCTCCCTGAAATTCAAAGTCAGGGCAGTAACCAGCAATTTTGCAACAGGTTAGCAAACGTCTTTCAACTTAAAGTCAACCAAGTCTTCGACAGCTCTACCCCCCCAAGTCAAACCACCTGCACTCATAGATAAGAATTCTAGTGCAACCACATCATACCAAATTAACATAGCCAGTCCTCCCACCACCATTCGATCTAAGTTTTCACCAACTACCCTTGATCGCACTATTGAACTGATCTCTCTAGTAAAATCAGGATCCCCTTTTGATCCCTGTCCCCCAGAAAGTGTGCATCTAGTCCCAGAAACCGTGGGACCTGTCCTTTAGACCATCTTTAACACCATGATCTCCTCAGGATCCTTCTCTACTGAATGGAAAAAAGCATCTACATTGCCTCTCTTGAAAAAGCCAAATTTGGACCCTGATGATCCTTCCAACTACAGACCGATCTCCAGGATGCCGTTCCCAGCTAAAATCATAGAAAAATATCTAAATGAGGAACTGTCTGCCTTCCTCATGGAAGGCGATGTCCTAGATCACTCACAATTTGGCTTCCGGGCCCACCACAGTACGGAATTGGACCTAATCACAGCAACAGAGGAACTTAGGTTAATGCTCGACAAAGGTGGAAGTGCTGCCCTGATACTTTTAGACCTATCAGCGGCATTCAACACTGTCAATCATGATGTGCTGGTCAATCGTTTTGCCTCACTGGGAATAAGGGACAAAGCAGCCCTCCTACTCAAATCTTTCCTGTCAAACCCAGACACAGTCCATAGCACTTGACCCGTTTGTCTCCCCAGACTTTACACTGCCCTGTGCAGTGCCTCAGGGCTCGTCGTTGAGCCCCAGCCTTTTCAATCTTTACGTCACTCCATTGGCCAAATTGATAAAAACATTTGGATTTACGCTCAGGAAAACAGTGGTCACAGCCTTGATTGGTTCCAGACTGGACTACTGCAATGCCCTTCTGACCAGTGCAAGCAAACGTACTCTACAAACATTGCAGACTACCCAAAATGCTGCTGCTTAGATTCTGCTTGGGCTTTCTCATTTTGCCTCAGCGTCCAAGGATCTCACAGAACTGCACTGTCTGCTGATCAGCAAGCGCATCCAGGTTAAGGCCTTGTGCATCATATTCAAGGCAATACACGGCAAAGGCTCATGACAATTATCACAACTCCTTAAACCCTACATCCTAGGCAGATCACCAAGATCTGCTAATAGTGGCAATCTCGCCATCATGAAGATCTTAAAATCAAAATGGGGAGGTAAAAACATCTTCTATACCACCACTAAACTCTGAAACTCCTTGTCCACCTCCATGAAAGACTAACACAACCTGCTACAGTTTAGGAAGCGCTTAAAAACCTGGCTTTACCAGTAACATTAGTCTAGGAATAACTGCCTTCGAGTCTTTTTAGTGCCTAGATACCTCCGGGTTAGGTCGTGCTGTAGAAATTATTCATTATATTTAATTCATTCAAAGTCTCATTTCCTTGCTTCTAATTAGATGGTGCCTTCCTCTTCTTGTGTTTTCCCTCCCCTGGAGCATAACCTTTTTTCCATCCTAAAGATTGGTTAATTTGTATCCTTCCACTGCTCACATGGGACACCCACACACACACACACCTTAGAGTGGAAGAAGAAATAAACGACAAGCAGCATGGCTGATGGATGGTTGTAAGATGGAGGCACGCATGGTTCAACCCCATGGGCCTCTAACATGCAGCCTGAATCCCGAATGTGTCTCAACCAAGCTTTTACCATGCATGTCTATACCATGTAATTTTGTGGTAAAGTCATGAATAGTAAATGGGTATGCGTGGCTAAGGTTGTGACCCACTCCCCCACCCTAAACTACAAACTCCCTACATGCTCACCCTGGCCCTGATGTCCAAATACCCTGACCCCCTCCCACCCCCATGATGTCCATAACCCTTAGCTTACACTACCCAAACCGCTTCCCATCCCACCTTCCACTGCCCTGAAGCCTAAAATCATAACTCCTATTTCTAAAAAGTACCCGACCCCCCCATAGCCCTATAAACTACCGCGACATCCCCTAAGCCCTAAAAACTGTCCCGACTCCCCATTCCCCTCTCCATGCCCTAAGGCCTAAAACTCTGAACCTTAGCTAACAATACACCAACCCGCTCCCACCTTCTGATCCCCCCTCCCCAGCCCTGAATACTACCCAACACTTTCAAACCTGACAACGACCCCCTCCCCAGCCCTGATAAAAACTCCTTCCCCCCAATCCTGAAAACAACCCCCTCCCCAGCCCTAAAAACAAAACTGCCTCCCTCCAAAGTCCTGAAAACAACCCTCGACCTGATGGAGCAAGGATTCGCATGTTACGCGACTTTCTTGAATTCAAACCCCTCGCTTAACATTTAAAATACTAATCAATCTGTTTCGTGTATTAATATTGCACTTTTACACTACACGCGGGTGTCCCAGAGACGCTAGCCTATGTGTTTATTAATTCTAACCACGCTTGCAACTGACTTGATCGCTGCTATGCGGGATTTCAGTCTGCGCATGCGTCGGTCATACCCATGTGATGTGACGCACTCGTAGTTCTGGAGGGATTTTTCGCTCATGCGCAGTATTGCTAAAATGGCCACTTTGTCTTTAACATGCTCTCCGCTTGCTACTGCTGCTCTGGCTCAGCTGTTTATTTCTGCTTAACTCTTAACGCTATAGATATTACAAAATAAGGGGTGTAGTGCAGCTATTCATGGTATACAGTGTATTCATTTTTTCTGTGTTTTCTAAATTGTTTTCGTATACTTTTCATGTGACACGCTTTGGGGGCCTGGGAGCTGTGCGCCACTCCATCTTGGAAGCCCATATCACTCTAATCACGTGTTGAGGGAGAAAACGAATTGCGCAGGAGTGAAACTAAGCCAGCTGGCTGCCGAAGCTGAGATGCTCCTGGGAACCAACCTACGACCCAGCGAAAAAGCTCAAAATCATACCTGTCTCGATACATTGTAGTTGTTGTACTCTGTGCGCTATTGTCTTCATATTCATATGCCATGGGAACTGGAATTTAAGGGGTGGATTCAAGTAAATGAATATTAATTGTGGGAACACCAAATTCTAGGTGGTGGCAATGACCTAACCACCTCTCTTGTCCAATCAGAAATCGGGGATCCTTGCACTTGCAACATTTGTGGGTGGTCTACTGACCCGAAAACAGTATAACTGACCTAGGTTTAGCTAGAGAAATTGTCCGACTTGTCCAAATAGCCGACCTGTCACTGACCCTACGAACTCTATCGGTGATTAATACAGAGAGCTGCGGAGCACTCTGTCCGTAATTTCCACAAACTTAGTCTGGGGTGGAGAAACCTTTAAGTGCTGGCGAGGCACTTTGCTGGGAGATTCGAGAACCCAATCGGGTTTATTGGCAGATTCCTTGCAGAGAGGGCGTAGCGCAGGCGTTGCATCCGAAGCTGCAGGTGTTGGTCGTACCCATCCGTGAGCCCAGTCCTGATCCAATCCTGGGGTGATCCTATCCTGACTGTCCATGAGCTGTACACGCTCACCTACTGGCATCCTAAGTCCTTGAGGGTCCTTTCCCGCCTTTCCCAACTGACCCGTGGCCAGGGTTAGTCCTCATTCTGTCCTAGGTAAATATAAAATATATGTGGGTGTTCGTCCTTCTAAATCTTTCTCTTCTTTTCTAATAAAGCAATCTTGCCTGTGATTTATCTCTGACCTTTAAACTCTGACAGAAGTATTCCTTATAGCATGTTCCTTATCTCTCCCCTTACCCTTACTCAATTGCTGAATTGTTTGCATATTTAGTATGTTTCACTGTTACCTTTCCTATAGAAATTGCAAATTTTTTGAATCACAAACCTCTTAGGGCCATATGTATCAAGCTACTTAGCATTCGCAAAGGCCGAAATTCTGCGAATTTCGGCCTTTGCGAATGCTAAATACCTAAATGGTATGTATCAAACACTTTTGCATCAAAATAAGGAATCGCAAAATTTGCTATTCCTTAAATGCAATGTATCAAAGACAAAAAATGCAATAAATGCCATTAAGGAATCGCAAATTACCACCAACTTCTAGTTGGTGGTAAGTTGCGAATTCCTTTAATAATGCTTTTTTCAAAAAAACCAAAGGTGCCATATGACGCCCATACATGCCCTTAGGGCATGTATGTGCGCCATATGCCCCCAAATGTCTTTTTCAGGGGTGCAGCAGGGAGTTCTTGAGACACCCCTGCACCCTTGAAAAAATTCCTAATTTGCGATTAGCTAATTGCTAATCGCAAATTGCCCCTTCATTCCTATGGGCCTCCTGGCCCATAGAAATGAATGGGTAATTTGAGATTAGCAATTTGCTAATCGCAAATTAGGAATGGTAAGGAATCGCTATATAAAAGCGATTTTGTTCATACATACCATTTTGCATTTCCAAAATACCGATTCCTTAAAATTCGCTATTTTGGAAATGCAAATTGGTTTGATGATACATATGGCCCTGAGATACTCTAATTAGCATTTAGTAGTATGTTCCCTTGTTCTTACCCATCCTTAAATGATGAATTAGCATGTTCCTTCTCATAGTATCCCTCTGAAAATTAATGATTCTCACTCTGATTCAAAGTTATATCGTGTTTTTGATTTTGATTATAGATGTTCTCATTAATGTAAACCTTATTCTCATGGCATATGCAAACCTTTTATGATTCAGATAAAATCTTTAAAACTTCCTGTGTTCGTGGTTATTATAAGGATATACAAATAAGAAATGTATGTGGTATTAGTGTTATCTGCCTAAACTTAATTTTTAGCTCCTGATCCACCGTGGTCAGAGGTACCTGTTTCTCAAGGATTGGTAAGTCAGGTACACGTGAAATATATGGAAAGTAAGAATCCCGAATTATTGATAGCGCTGTGAAGGTTACCTGATTCATGGTAAATTTATTGACGGGTCCAGTAACGTATATAATTTGGTAAAATAAGGATCGGGTGACCTGCGCGCTCTATCAGTAATTTTCTGGTTAGCAGAGGAATGGTTAGGACTAGTTAAGCTAGGCAGATAAGATGTTTTGTGAACAAACCGTGAATCTATAACATGTGCTGTTAAAATTTTATTGCTGCTAAAAGTATTTTTCTGCTAAATAAAAACCGATGGGAAATATTGCTTTGAAAATGTTCTAAATGTTTTAAAATTATATTCTATGAAATGCTGCTATATTATTGCATGTGATTAACAAATTGTTAGTGATTGTTCTATGGTGTCTGGAATCCCCGGGGAATAGTATAGCGGGTGGTGAGCAGAATCCACCTAGCTGTGAGGTCACTGGCTGCGAGGAAGATTAGTGCATGGTTAGGTAGAACCGGAAGCGCTAAATAGGACTTTTTTCTGAATGAATAATTGAATAAATGATAGCAACAAGTCCACTAATGAAACTTTAGTTGTGATATTACCTAGTAAGGGTCACACGAGGAAGGAGAAATAGGTTCATCGGAGCTTGAATGATGGCAAAGGAGTGCCTTGGTGAAACTTTTGACTTAGTATATATCCCGGAAAGAGTGGATGAGTCGAAGAAGTAACAGGTTCTCTAATGCTTGTGTGAAGGGTAGGCAGAAGGGTCTATCCGTGGTGAATGAAAAGTAGACAGAAGTGGTTTACTTGCAGTGAAACAAAGACTTTTTTCTGTTTAAAACACTCGAGCACAGTGGCGAATGTTATACGTTGTTAACTAAATTGAGCACTTGCACTTTAATAAAAATTCAAAGTTTCCGTTACCTTGTGAAGGAGGGAGTCGGTCGCAAAGCTGCGCTGACGTCACTCCGTGCCGCGCTGGTATTGGTTGAAACAGCGGGTGTGTAACGAAGCTGGTATTGTAAAGTAGGGGTGAGTGCCGAAGCGTGAGACCGTGTCTCGCGAAAAAGGCTGCGCACCCTTTGGTCGAAATTATTTGCAATCACAGGATTGATTGGTTGTTGCATCTGTTGAGAGACGCGCTGGTATTGGAGGAAGATTTGTAAACAAAGAGGTTGTAGCTGATCACGGACCCTTTAGTTACACAGTCTATGTGGTATCCCGAATTCTTACCTGATACACAACTTTTAGGGTTTCGCAAGGATCAGATGCTAAGAGGTAGACCTTACAATATGTACGGAAGCAAGAGAAAAATGTCATTTGCTGATAAGATCAAGAATTACTTTAAGAAAGACAAGCCCATTAGAACTAGAGAAGGTGTAATTATTCCACCACCTAATACTCCTGCATCATTTATGATGTTTGACAAAGGGTATCATACCTGTGTATGGCTGGAGAACTGGGTAAAATACACTGAAGATGACGGAATCCTAGCCTTTCCTTTAGATGGTACCTTTAATAGTAGAATTTTGTTTAATTTGAGGACCCGAATGAATGACTTACATCCCAGACCAAGGTTGACTCAGTATGAGGCGTTAGAAGAATGGGAGATTGAGGCCTTAGAAAGAGACAGACCCAGAATGGATAAGGGAGTGAGCAAATGGTACCCGAAATTGCAGCGAGATGCCAAAGAGAAAAAGATGAAACAGTGGAGACAGAATATGATGGTTGAGAGACTATTTCCAATGTTTGGTGCAAATGAACCTGTGGGAGGGAAAAGCATGGATAAAACCCGACACCTAAGGTCTGCAGGTGATTCGGAAGATGAGTACCTGGAGGATTTATTAATGAAAAATCCACCGCCATATGATGAGGAATCTAGGTCCCTGAGTTCGAAAAACCTGTTTTTCCGGCACCCTAGAGAGAGAAGGGCCAGTGAAACAGATGTAACAGGAAAAGAGGGATTTTGTAAGCCTGATACAGCCTTCCCGAACTATAGGCCATTTGGTGATGAAAGACCAGGAGTGATAGCCCCAACTACCCCAAGTTTGTATCCTCCCTTAGTTCCACAAGTAATACATGAAACACCGATTGAGAAGGTTTTACAGGAACAGGAAAGGGAAGCCTTAATTAAACAACGGAATGAACTAATTCAGAAAATATCATTGCTGAATCCCAGTCCTGAAGCTTTGACAATTCCAGTAACTATTGGTCCCGTTGTTCCTCTTTATGGGGATAGACAGGCTATTCCAAAAACTCCAGTTATTACACCAGCTGTAGCACCACCCAAAAAAGAGCCTCTCATAGTTGATGATCAGACAAGCGAGTGCGAATCTGTGGTTTCCCTGTTAGATCTGCCCATAAGGGAACCAGAGAGTAGTGTCCCTCGAACGAGAACCCAGACTAGTCCAAGGGAAGTCCTGATAGAAACCGCTTCAGGTACTCGAAGTGCCACAGTGGTGACTCCGGAAGAAATAGATCGATGGACCAGAGAATTAGAAAGAACAACTCCCCAGTCAAAACCATTAGATATTTGCAAGCTCAGGATAGAAATAGAAGAACTGATGGCTGGGAATGTGGGACTGGATAGTTTAAATACTCTTAGTGAAGAGGAGTTGTTGTTCATATGCAAAAGCCTTACCCGTAACACCAGAGTGTTCCATGAGAAACTGATGGATACCGCAGCTGATATGGGAATAGATGTTAGTCGATCCAAGGTATTACAAAAACCGCATAGAGCAGAATTTTCTGACAAAGACCTGGAAAACATGAATGTGTCAGGGAAAAAGGTACAAATACGAGAATTACTGAACCTGTTACAGAAATGGGGAGATTTAGACAAATGGAAAGCCAGATGGGCAAAGAAAAAGGAAGACAGTAAGGCTAGACCAAAGACTTCTGAATATGTCCTGAAAGAGGTCAATCAAGCAGAAACTTTGTACCCCATGAGAGAAGTGCCGGGAGGAAAATATGTACATGTATCATGGTCCCGACAGGATATTGTGTCCTTTACAAATGACTTCCCAAAATTGAGAGAGAAACCAGTGGAATGGTATAGGCAGGTCGAAAGATTTGTCAAGGTCCAAAAGTGCCTCCTGAAGGACCTAGATGGGTTCTTCGACATTGTAGTTCCTGTAGATTTATGGACAGAATGTAAAATAGCAGTTGATTGGCCCAGTGAGGAGTATGAACGAGACTCTAGAACAGGAGCTCCCTCTCCGAATGTAATGAGACAATATGACAAGGTAATACAATATTTGAAAGGGAAAGTGCCAGCAAAGGAAACTGATTGGACCCGTATAGATAGAACTACCCAGAATCGTGATGAAACGGTCCACTCCTATTATGAGCGACTGCTACAGGTGTTCAAGACCTACAGTATAATCGATAATATTGAAATGAAGGATATGACCCATTTCATTTATCGATTCGTGTTGGGATTGAGACCTGAGATCTCCCCGTGGATCAGGGACAACAAGATCTGTTGGCAGGGTAAACCTGTAGATAAGGTCCTGAAGTATGAAAAATACTGCGAAGATTAGATAGAAAACAAACGGAAGGCCCTAAAAGAGAAGGTAATGTGGGCTCAAGTGAAATTGGCGGAACGACAAGAAAAGCAGTTAAGTAAAGTAAATAATAACACCCCGAATACAGGTACTGGGGGAGGAGGGAAACCCCGAACTAAAATGAGTCGAGAAGAGGCTATGAAAAAGTTACCCTGTCACGGGTGCGGTCAGTTAGGGCACTGGAGAGACGAATGTCCCAATTTACAGACTGGTAATATCCAAAATAATGATTTAAATCCACAGGCGCAGAAAGAGGGGGCCCGAAAGACCCAGCCACAGGTAAAACAGAGTCAGTTGCCTCGTGCACCTAGGCCTAATTATAAGAACAAAAATCAGCAGAATGAGACAGTTGAGGTGTGGGAAGAAAGGGAGGATAGAAATGCAGCAACCTTGCAATTCCTGTTGACTGATACATTCCTCTGTGATGAACCTTACTGACGGGGCCTGAGGGGGGAGGACGAGGAGTGCGTACTTGGCACCTCCTTGCCGGTAGACCAGACTGGACCATACATTGAAGGAAAGGTTGAAGGAAATGACGTCACCTTTCTATTGGACACTGGTGCTACCCGTTCTACTGTGAGAACAGCAGACGTTCCTAACCTACCCCTCTCGGGAGAAGCAATCCAAGTAGTGGGTGTGTCAAACCAGATAATTAGTACTCCAGTAACAGAACCAATGGAGATCTCAATAGGGAATTTTAAAGAAATGCACAGATTTGTTGTCTGTGATTCTAGTCCTGTGAACTTATTGGGACGTGATTTGCTGTACAAAATGAACTGCACCATCTTTTGCACACCAAAAGGCGTTGAAATCCAGACTCCAGATGAAGACCGATTGTACAAATTAATGTTGTTAAGGCCTGACTCAGAAATTAAGAAATTGACAATGCACGATTTACCTGAAGAGCTCCAACAGACAGTGATACCAGAAGTGTGGGATTTCACTGGAAGGGATGTAGGACTAATGGCAAATGTAGACCCGATTCAAATAGCCATAAAACCAAATGCAGTTTACCCAAATACCAAGCAGTATAAAATGAATGCAGAAGTGAAAGTCGGAGTTGCTATCGAAATAAAAAGATTTATAGAAGCAAACATAATACAGAAAGTAATGAGCAGTCCTTGTAATTCTCCCATAATCGGAATCAAAAAGCCTAGTGGAAAGTACAGGGTAGTGCAGGACCTGCGTAAAGTTAACAAGATTGTTGTTCCTTGTTGTCCCATTGTGCAAAACCCTGCAGTGATTTTGTACCAAATTCCATGGAGTGCTGGATGGTTTACCGTCATTGACTTGTGTCACGCATTCTTTTCTATCCCATTGCATCCAGATAGCAAATTTCTTTTCTCATTTGAATTCGACAGTCATGTCTATGTCTGGAATCGTGTCCCTCAAGGGTACACAGAGAGTCCTTCCATTTTCAATCAGATTTTAAAAAAATGCCTTGAATCATTAGTCTTACCTGGAGAATCGGTTTTGGTCCAGTACATAGACGACCTCCTAGTGGCGTCTAAAAGTCGGAACGACTGTGTTACTGATACCATTGCAATGTTGAACCATCTGGGAAAAAGAGGGCATAAGGTATCGCCAGACAAATTACAGTTCTGCAAAAATTCAGTGAAATATCTGGGGCACCAGATAGAAAAAGGTATCCGGAGGGTTACTTCAGAATGGATTAGAATAATTCGAGACATGGAATTACCCCGCACTCAAAAAGACGTCAGAATGTTCTTGGGGGTGGTAGGGTACTGTAGACAGTGGATTGTGGGATTTGCAGTCCTAGCTAAACCATTGATAAAAATGACCAAGAAAGGAGCAAAAGATCCAGTCGAGTGGGATGATGAAAGCATGACATCCTGGATAAAATTACGAAACTGTTTGTGTTCAGCTCCTGCATTAGGAATGCCCGACTATTCAAAAGATTTTGCCTTGTTTTGTGACACACGAGACAATTGTGCGCTCTCAGTTCTAACTCAAATTCATGGTCTAACTAGGCGTCCGGTGGCATACTTCTCTGCTACCTTAGATCCAGTGGCTGCTGGATTGCCTGGATGTTTGAAAGCAGTAGCTGCAACCTGCACGAGTCTAGAACAAAGTGAGTCCATAGTCATGGGACATCCAGTAACTGTGTACATTCCGCATGCAGTTGTAATCCTACTGACCCGGACCAAGACTCAGTACCTCACACCTAGTCGGCTGACTAAGTATGAGAGGATTTTAGTGGGTGCTGCCAATGTAACTATCACCAGATGTAATATACTGAACCCAGCAACACTATTACCGAATACGCTGGCTGCAGAAGTCAGGGAGGAGGTCGAGCATAATTGCATTGATCTCACCGAATATAGCACAAAACCACGCCCAGATATAAAGGAAACAGCTTTGTCCATAGAAGACATTGAATTGTTTGTGGATGGCTCATGCTTGAGACATGAGGATGGAGGCCTAAGTGCTGCCTATGCTGTGGTTACCCTAGCCAAAACAATAGAGGCTTCCTACCTATTTGGAGTAAAATCTGCACAAGTAGCCAAATTGATTGCATTAACACGAGCTTGCGAAAATAGGAAAAATAAGAGAGTAACCATATACACTGACAGTCAATATGGTTACGGGGTTGTGCATGACTTCGGCCAATTGTGGCTGCAAAGAGAATTCATGACTTCCTCAGGTACCCCTATCAGAAATGGAAAATTGGTACAGAACCTACTGGAAGCAATCCAGTTACCAAAAGAATTGGCAGTGGTCAAGTGTGCTGCTCACAAATCTGGCAACGACAACGTGACAGCTGGTAACCGTTATGCTAACCAAATAGCCCAATATTGTGCCCGAAACAAAATGTCATTGATTATCACATTGGGGGGGGGGGGAATCGGAAACAGCTGCCAACTTATGGTGTTTGAGGATGTATCAACTTGGGAGGAACTGAAAGGGTTGCAACAGGCAGCAGAGCCAGAAGAAAAGGAAAGATGGGAGAAAGATGATTGCCATCCGAGGGATAGAGATGGTATAATTGTTCATAAAGATGGTATGCCTGTGTTACCAGACAGTATGGTTGCTTCTATCGCAAGGCTAATACATGGAGATACTCACATAGGGAGAGATGCAATGGTTCGTGTCTTTAAACAAACATGGTACAGTTGGAAGTTCAGGAACATTGCAGAGGCACTTTGCCAGAGGTGCTTAACTTGTCAGCAGTTTAATCCTGGAAAGAAAACAGTGGTGTTGCCCAGTACAATTGGAAAAGCAGAAGGCCCTTTTATCAGGCTACAGGTTGACTTTATTCAGTTACCCCTTTGCAAAGGACATAGGTATGTTCTTGTCATAGTCTGCCTATTTTCAAAATAGGTAGAGGCTTACCCAGCCAAGAAAAATGATGCTATCACTGTAGCCAAATTGTTACTAAGGGAACTGATACCTAGGTACGCTTTTCCAGTCACAGTTGAATCGGGCAGAGGTGAGCATTTTGCCAATGACGTAATAACTCAGCTTTTCGAGGCATTTAAAATTACCCAAAAACTACACTGTTCATATCATCCAGAGGCTTCTGGAGTAGTAGAACAGCTGAATGGAACTATAAAGTCAAGACTGGGAAAGATGTGTAACTCTACTGGATTGAATTGGATAGATGCTTTGCCCCTTGTCCTGATGGGACTGAGAAGCATTCCAGACCGAAACACAGGCCTGAGTCCCCATGAGATACTAATGGGAAGAGTGATGCGGCAGGCATGGGTACCAGGACACAAACTGCTAAGTATTTCTGATGATTTGGTACTAGAATACTGCAAGCAGCTGGGTGACCAAGTGCGTTCTATCTCTCACCAGATTGGGGAAGACGCCGTCGCCAGGCCCACAACTCCAGTCCATAATTTGAAACCAGGAGATTGGGTTGTGCTTAAGAAACACACCCGAAAGAATTGCCTAGCACCGAAGTGGGGAAAGCCAAGGCAAGTGATTCTCATCACTACGACTGCGGTGAAATGAGCAGGTGTGCCAAAGTAGATCCATGCAAGTCATACCAAAAGAGTGACTGAAAAGGAAGCGGCTGAGGCTGAAGGTTGCGCAGCTGAAGGGTCTCCAGACGATGGTCCTGAAATAGCTGAGGACGAACAACTGAGCACCAGTCAAGACGAATGGTATCCTGCAGATGATCTGACTCTTGATCCAATAAGAACCAGAAGATACACCTACTTAGATAGAGAGTGGGATAGTGAGGATGAGACAGGACTAGGAGGAGAAAATCAGATAATCGAAATCCATGACAGATCTGATGAAGAAGGAGGTCAGGTAGAGACGGGACAGATCATCGACACACCTCCTACAACTCCGGAAACAGAAAAGAGACAGTTAGAAATTAGGGCGGAAGTTCATGAGGAAGAAAATCAAGGGTTCAAAGTGCATGAACAGGATCAGATAGAAATAGACGAACGTGTTCAGGTAACAGAATTTGAAACAAACGAAAGTCAAATTCAGCATACACCTGAACCAGGCCAGTTTAGCAACCAGGCAGAAGAATCAGTAATAAGACCTGTGACTAATCAGAAGAGAAGACGGAAGTGTCGAAATAGCTGTGCCACAACTGAATGAAAAGAAAAGAGCTTGTGAATGAAGCCAAATTACAGTGCCAGTTAAAAGACTTAAAAAGAAGAAAGATGAACCAAGATTCATAAAAAGACTAAAACTAAGATTGAAAACTGTTTAAGAAAAGCTAGAAGACCGAAAAAAAGGCTGCCAGTGAGAAGGAAAGGGTTGGAACCAAGTCTCAAAGACGTAGTGACAGAATAAAAAGACAAAACAAGAAATATCGGAATCCTGATTGACTTACCTAGTACTAGAAGAATTTGAAGACCTCGAAATAAGTGACGAGAGTGACAAAGAATCGATTGCAGATCAGGGTTCCGAAGGAGAAGACCCCACCTGAAATTTGAACCTGCGTAAGCCACCTGTGTAAAGTAAAAAAGAGGGGTTGAAAAACTTCTTCTAAGCCAAAAATGTCTGATTCAAATGTGAATGGAACACCTAGACAGAATTGCTGTAAAACATGCAGTAAAATATGCTTGTGTAGTGTAGCAATAGTACTAATAGTATGAATTTGAATTTGAATTTAAAAACATTTGTACAGCGCTCGCATACCCAGCGGTTTCATGGCGCTAGTGGTGATCAGTAGGTGGCAGGAACAGGAGATTTGAGGATAAGCTTGTGTAAACAGAAAGGTTTTAAGGTTTTTTCGAAACAAAAGATAAGAAGGTGAAGTGCGTAAAGTAACTGGGAGGGAAATCCAGAATGTTGGAGCCAGGACAGCGAATCTCGCTCTGCCCGCCCTCTGCTTTTTAAAGCGGGGGATGGTAAGGAGGGCCAAATGGGCCGAGCGGAGTTCTCTGCCTGGGCAATATGGCTTAATGAGAGAACGGATGAACTCGGGGGCGGTGCCCGATCTAGCCTGATACGTAAGGCAACCGAGTTTGAACAGGGCGCGCTCTCTAACAGGGAGCCAGTGCAACGTTTTGAGTAGTGGAGTGACCCGATGGTATCTGGGTAGGCCATGGATCAGGCGGGCCGCCTGGTTCTGCACCAGTTGAAGTCGATGGATCATGTATGCAGGGGCTCCATTATAAACTATGTTGCCATAGTCTATACGGGACAATACCATGGCCAGCATAATAATTTTCAGTGCTGAGGGAGAAAAGAAACGGGAGACTTTCCTAATAACTCTCAGGGAAAAAAAACATGAAGAAACCACGGAGCTGACCTGTGGGCAAACGGTGAGCTGAGGATTAAGAAGGATTCCCAAGGTTTTCACTTTGGACACAGGAAGTGGTGGGGCACCAAGGGAAGGGGGCCAGAAGGAAGGGGACCAAGGACTGCAGCCACCTCCGGTCGGGACCAGCTCGGTCTTGTCCGGATTTAGTTTGAGGTGGCTGCAGTTCATCCAATCTTGAATGAGAGTCATGGTTGTTTGAACGTTCAGGGCAGATGAAGATGAATGGGATAGATTGAAGATTAACTGGAGGTCATCCGCGTAATTAAACACGGTGACCTCCAGTTGCTGTAACATAAAAATGAGGGGAAAAATGTACAGATTAAACAAAAGAGGGGAGAGTGATGAACCCTGTGGAACCCCGCATGTATAGGACTAACAGTCTTAATACCTTTTATGATACGCAAAGATTCTAACCTGTATCCTACTAAAATAGTGACGAAAGACTCAGATGTTTTGCCGACAGAAGAAACACCACAAAGTGTAGAAAGACGTGAGAAAACCTCTAGCCTTAAACAGACAAAAGGGGACGTAGATGCATCAGACGAAGGAGGACTACATTATCACAGAAAAAGAAACAGGACACATTTAAATGTATTTGCAAACCTTTTAGTACACTATGTAGAAGCTATGGGAATAGAAGACTGTTATGTCTGCATGAAGCTACCCACTTCCGTCGCTGAATGTGTGACCTATCACCATTTACCCCTAACCTATGGAATTTCCTGTAGTATTTTAGCAAGCTTATTTTATAGAAGCACCCTACAGTATTACTATTCAAACTCTGACGTAGTTTTTTCTGAACCTCCTATTCGGGGAAACCTAAACATTGTACATACCAAAAGTGACGTGACTCGTTATATGGGAGAATACTTTCCGACTATAGGTGACATAGATTTAGGTGAAGCACACAGAAATAATTTGACCTGTTCATTACATGAACAAGAGAAGATATTTTTAAACATGGCAGAAAAGATAAGGGAAAGTTTCCAAAGAAAGGCCAATGACAAAAGACAGAAAACTCCTAAATGGGCAGAAAACATAGAAAGCACCTCAAAGGGTGAAGAGAACGCTGCACGGTTACTGGATTTCGAAAGAAAGGGGAAACTTTGTCTTCATAGAGAAAAGACTAGTTATTATAACATCGGTTCCAGTGAATGCGAACACAATTATAAGGTAATTGGAGGTTGGGGTTTCAAAAATGGGTCAGAACATGTGTTTCCCGGAATTTATTATATATGTGGAAACAAGGCTTATTTCAAATTGCCGGATCACTGGTATGGAAGCTGCTATTTTGGCATTGTCTTCCCAAAAATATACCATGTGAATGACGCCGCTGGAAGCAATGAAAATATTAATGGTTTAGTGCGTAGTAGAAGAGAAAGTGTAGGAGAAATAATAGGTGATATATTTAGTGCATTGATACCTGGAGTGGGAGTGGTTCTGAATACACACCGAATTTGCAAATTGTCTACAGTGGTGGATCGGTTATCTACTGACACTGCTGCTGGACTCTTGCTGGTCGATACCGAACTGGTTGCGATCAGATCAATGGTTTTACAAAATAGACTTGCTCTTGATATCTTATTGGCAAAAGAGGGCGGAGTCTGTAGAATGTTGAAAGTGCAACATTGTTGCACTTACATTCCAGATAAAAGTGTTGAAATTAAGAAATATGTGAGAAACATAACTAATTTGGAAAAGGAGCTCAAACCACTGGAGGTTGACAGTGCCTGGAAGAGACTAACTGATGGTCTCTCCTCTGTAGGTAGTTGTTTTTCTAACATAGGTAAAAGTCTTGTGAGTAAAATACTGATGCCAATATCAGGGATTAGTTTAATTGTGCTAATAATAATAATTTGTTGCAAATGCCAGAAATGCTAAAAGAAGTATGCTGTGAACAGGGGATGTATGACGTTACTCCGCATACCGTTACAAGTACCTACCATTACAACGCGACTTTTACAACGCATACCATTACAACGCATAGCGCTTTGGGGTGCTGGATAGTGGTAAGTATAATTTACTATTCTAACTCCAGTCCCCGTGGACCCTAGGGAAGGTGTTGGATAGTAAATTATACTTATTCCCTATCCTAGAGCGCCCCCCAGCGCAATGCGTTGTAATGGTATGCGTTGTAAAAGTCGCGTTGTAATGGTAGTGCGGAGTAAAAAATGCGTTGTAACAGGTGCATACCGTGAACAGGAGAGGAGTGAAAAGGAATGTTGATGAACTTGAATTAGAAGAGCTCAAAAATCAAATTTATAAAAAAGCTAAGAATTTCCATCCTAATAAGGATGCAGGGAAAAGGATTAACAACAAATTTGTTGAGAGTGAAATGGATGAGATATGAAAGAAAAGTTGGCATCTGGTTCCATTAATAGTGATGATAGTAAATATCATCAAAGAGGGGATTGATGGAGCAAGGATTCGCATGTTACGCGACTTGCTTGAATTCAAACCCCTCGTTTAACATTTAAAATACTAATCAATCTGTTTCGTGTATTAATATTGCACTTTTACACTACACGCGGGTGTCCCAGAGACGCTAGCCTATGTGTTTATTAATCCTAACCACGCTTGCAACTGACTTGATCGCTCGTATGCGGGATTTCAGTCTGCGCATGCGTCGGTCATACCCATGTGATGTGACGCACTCGTAGTTCTGGAGGGATTTTTCGCTCATGCGCAGTATTGCTAAAATGGCCGCTTTGTCTTTAACATGCTTTCCGCTTGCTACTGCTGCTCTGGCTCAGCTGTTTATTTCTGCTTAACTCTTAACGCTATAGATATTACAAAATAAGGGGTGTAGTGCAGCCATTCATGGTATACAGTGTATTCATTTTTTCTGTGTTTTCTAAATTGTTTTCGTTTAGTTTTCATGTGACATGCTTTGGGGGCCTGGGAGCTGTGCACCACTCCATCTTGGAAGCCCATATCACTCTAATCACGTGTAGAGGGAGAAAACGAATTGCGCAGGAGTGAAACTAAGCCAGCTGGCTGCCGAAGCCGAGATGCTCCTGGGAACCAACCTACGACCCAGCGAGAAAGCTCAAAATCATACCTGTCTCGATACATTGTAGTTGTTGTACTCTGTGCGCTATTGTCTTCATATTCATATGCCATGGGAACTGGAATGTAAGGGGTGGTTTCAAGTAAATGAAGATTAATTGTGGGAACACCAAATTCTAGGTGGTGGCAATGACCTAACCACCTCTCTTGTCCAATCAGAAATCGGGGATCCTTGCACTTGCAACATTTGTGGGTGGTCTACTAACCCAAAAACAGTATAACTGACCTAGGTTTAGCTAGAGAAATTGTCCGACTTGTCCGAATAGCTGACCTGTCACTGACCCTACGAACTCTATAGGTGATTAATACAGAGAGCTGCGGAGCACTCTGTCCGTAATTTCCACAAACTTAGTCTGGGGTGGAGAAACCTTTAAGTGCTGGCGAGGCACTTTGCTGGGAGATTCGAGAACCCAATCGGGTTTATTGGCAGATTCCTTGCAGAGAGGGCGTAGCGCAGGTGTTGCATCCGAAGCTGCAGGTGTTGGTCGTACCCGTCCGTGAACCCAGTCCTGATCCAATCCTGGGGTGATCCTATCCTGACTGTCCATGAGCTGTACCTGCTCACCTACTGGCATCCTAAGTCGTTGAGGGTCCTTTCCCGCCTTTCCCAACTGACCCGTGGCCAGGGTTAGTCCTCATTCTGTCCTAGGTAAATATAAAATATATGTGGGTGTTCGTCCTTCTAAATCTTTCTCTTCTTTTCTAATAAAGCATTCTTGCCTGTGATTTATCTCTGACCTTTAAACTCTGACAGAAGTATTCCTTATAGCATGTTCCTTATCTCTCCCCTTACCCTTACTCAATTGCTGAATTGTTTGCATATTTAGTATGTTCCACTGTTACCTTTCCTATAGAAATTGCACATATTTTGAATCACAAACCTCTTAGTTACTCCAATTAGCATTTAATAGTATGTTCCCTTGTTCTTACCCATCCTTTAGTGATGAAATAGCATGTTCCTTCTCATAGTATCCCTCTGAAAATTAATGATTCTCACCCTGAT
This sequence comes from Lissotriton vulgaris, assembly GCF_964263255.1. Taxonomy (NCBI): domain Eukaryota; kingdom Metazoa; phylum Chordata; class Amphibia; order Caudata; family Salamandridae; genus Lissotriton; species Lissotriton vulgaris. The sequence goes on along the minus strand of NW_028244142.1, from coordinate 100,132 downwards.
TCATAGTTATATCGTGTTTTTGATTTTGATTATAGATGTTCTCATTAATGTAAACCTTATTCTCATGGCATATGCAAACCTTTTATGATTCAGATAAAATCTTTAAAACTTCCTGTGTTTGTGGTTATTATAAGGATATACGAATAGGAAATGTATGTGGTATTAGTGTTATCTGCCTAAACTTAATTTTTAGCTCCTGATCCACCGTGGTCAGAGGTACCTGTTTCTCGAGGATTGGTAAGTCAGGTACACGTGAAATATATGGAAAGTAAGAATCCCGAATTATTGATAGCGCTGTGAAGGTTACCTGATTTATGGTAAATTTATTGACGGGCCCAGTAACGTATATAATTTGGTAAAATAAGGATCGGGTGACCTGCACGCTCTATCAGACCCACCCAGCCATGTAACTAACCCCCAAAACCATACAAACTACCCCCAAACCCAGCCCCACTAATATCACCACAGCCTCCGCCAAGGCCCAAGATCTTCCTGCTTCCGAGTCCGCCCAGCAACTGTAGCAGCTAGACTGCACACTGCCTTAACCATGCCCATGTATGGTTAAGGCATATGCATGGTTACGTTTGCGTAGTCGGAAAACGCATGTCTCTGCCTGCGTTGTTACGACTATTCCCCCTGATGGACTGCATGTTGATACTTCAACAGTTCTTAATTTGAACCGGTGGTTGCCAGTGGGGGCACCAACACATACTTTAGAGGACGGACACTTATTTCTCCTCATCAGACATTTCCTGAAACCAACAGAGCGTTAAAACAGACGAAATGTAAAGACAGAGGAAGAGAAATACAGACAATCCGTCACCAAGGGAGAAAGCCAAAACCTGTAAGAGTGAGATAACGGGGCAAGGAGTGCATGGCATTGAATTAAAGAGGCCTCAGGTGATTTCAGGACTACGCTCCCTAGGTGTTTAAAGCACAGGCCACAGGTGTCTGAGAGTGCTCTTAGCACCGACACTTATTACTTTACAAATAAAGCACTGTACTTCAGGCATGCAGGGCAGTTCTTAATTTGTAAAACAATAGGCCCCAGTGCTCCCATAAGGTGGTCATTGCAGGGGGGCGTGGCTTGGGCGCCGATGGCGATGGTCGCCTGAGAGCTCGGCTCTGGGACTAAGCCCGAAATTATCCTGAACATCGGAGGCTGAGGGGCGCCCCAGACCCCGCATTCGATTGAGCGAGGCGACGACACCCTGCCGGGGGCCTTGGTGGAGTTTGGACGGGGGTGGCTTTGAAGAAATGCCGAAGTTTGCGGAGTTGCGGAGTGCGACTCAACATGGCGCCCGGACCCCTTTGTCCCCTTGATCGAAACCACGGAGTTGAAGAGGTCTCGCGGATGTCGACTGGCACCCGGCTTCACCATCCTCAGTTGTTTTAGACATTGGACATTGGCAGGCTCGGACCATCTACAACGGGTTCATACTCGATTAGACGACCGGGCGGGTGCCCACGCACTAGAGGGCACCGGGCGCGGGTGCCCCCTGTTCCAGGCGGTGGACTGCACCGCGACTCCGCGACTCGATACGATTTCCTGGCCAGCCCAACTACATGGGTGGCGCGACACTCTGGCGCCACAGATCCACCGAGGGAGTTGGTGGCCCTCGCCCCGGAGCTACAGTGGGTGAACGGACCTGCCCGACTCGGCGACGGTTGTCTCCGCCCCCTTATCGGTGCCCTCGGACGCCGTGGCGGTGGCGTGAGCCGAAGCGGCGGAGTCTCCACAGGCTCTGGAGAAGGAGATCGCCCATACCCGACTTGAGAACGAACTCCCGGGAAGGTCGTGCTGGACACCTGTACACGGAGACGCCTACTCCGGGACCCTCACGGAGAGCCCCTGGCAGCATGGGGAAACCTAAAGGAGCCAAGGGATCCAGCCAGACCGCCTCAGACTCTGAAGCCCAGGACAAGGAAGAGCATGGAGACCCTAAAAGACCTGGTGGCGCACCACTCCAGCAACAATTCGACCGTGTACTGGAAGCGATAGAGGCAACTCGGTCGGCCCTCCAACAGGACATTGCCCAGGTGGCGACGGGCCTGGGCCTCCTTAGGGCAGACCATGGTAAACTCTCGGACCGGGTCAAGGAGGTGGAGGGCACGGTGAAGACTTTAGAACCGGCGCAGAGAACCCTGGCTGCGACGATAAAGGATGCCATGTCCCGAATTGAGACCCTCGAACGGAGGGCGGAGGATGCGGAAGGCCGCAACAGGAGGAATAACATTCGGGTGGTGGGCCTGCCGGAAAAAATCGAGGATGGCGATATGGTGCGATACTTGGAGACCTGGCTCCGAGACACGGTGGTCCCAGAGGGCCTGTCCTCATTTTACACTCTGGAACGGGCCCACAGAGTCCCAGCACGGCCCCCACAGCAGGGACGAGCCCCAAGGCCAGTGGTGGCACGGTTGCTACATTTCCGGGACAGAGATCTGATCCTAAATGCCGCCAGGCACAATGGCCCGTTCCAGGTTGCAAACAGTCAGGTGAATATCTTCCCTGACTACACCTACGAGACGCAGCGCAAGCGGTTCTCCTTCCTGGCGGTTAAGCGTGAACTCAGGAGTGAGGGCATCCAATATTCGCTCCTATTTCCCGCAAGGCTCCGCGTCATTGTCGACGACAAAACCCAGTTCTTCGACACCCCGGAGGAGGTCTGTGACTGGCTCGAACTGTACCGAACAGGGAAAGATGGTTATAGCGCATCGACCCATCAGGCGGAGGAGCCGGAACAAAGGAGGCGATCTAAGAGGGTCAGGAACCGCCGCGGCCGCACGGGAGGGCCCTCGACTGCGGAGACATCATCGGAGCGGAGGGGAGTGTTGGAAGTTCTGTCGGAACTGTCGGGAGCAAGAGGCGAAGTCATCGAGGAGGAGGAAGAAAACCCGGGTGCTCGGGGGGCACCATCGGACTCGGAGGATTCAGTGGCAGACAGTACCCATACACCGGTGATCACACCGAAATCGGTGGAGGACCTTTTGGACGGACAAGGGTAACGGGATATGCTGCCTTGTTTTGGGTGGGGGCCCGGCAGGGGGGAGGCGGTTGCCGTTCTTTATTGCTGACAACGACGGAGGGAGGGTTGGGGGGCTTCTGCTCTTGCCCCGGAAGGGTTTGACACTGGAGGGGGCTTACTATAGTCCTGGTAGCCTGGGCGACGAGGGCCCACTGCCTCCGCTCAGCCCGCACCTGGCCCATAAGGCCTTCCTACGGTGGCGACCGTAGGACTAGTGGGGATTTTGGGGTTGATCTCCGTAGAGGTTTGGATGGGATCTAGATGGTGCAGTTTGGGTCCTGTTCTGGGGTGGTTGGAGGGGGGTTTTGTTGGTTTTTGGGTGGTTTGGTTCTGGTTGGGGAAAATGGCCGCCGTCAGCGCTGGGAGGATTGATGCTTTTTCTTTGTGGGGACCCGAACGGGGAGACAGTGCAAGAACACTCTGGGACAATGGCTGATGTTGCTAACTTGAAATGTATTACTTGGAACGTGAGGGGGCTTCACACTATGTCCAGGCGTCACAAGGTCCATGCTTATTTAGTGCGTAGGGGAGTGCAAATGGCGCTGCTGCAGGAAACGCATCTGAACAAGGCGGAAGGGGCGGCGCTTCAGCGTAGGTGGTGAGGGCAGGTCTTTTCCACGACGTACTCTGCTTATGCCAGGGGGGCGCTAATATGGATTAGGGCAGGAGTCCCCTTCCAGGTCACGAGGACAGTGTTGGACCCAGAAGGGCGTTTCGTGGCCATCTCAGGCACGCTAGGGGGGAGGGGCCTGAGCGTTTGCTGTGTGTATGCTCCTAATGTGGACCAGACTGCCTTCCTTTCCAGGTTATCGGGCTCGCTGGCCCACTTTTTCGCCGGGCCCCTCCTGCTGGGGGGAGACTTTAACTCCGTAGTGGACGTAGACATAGACCGCTCACATCCCCCGCTCCCCGATTCCCCGGTCCGGCGGACGGCTAAGGGTTGTCAAGATTGGCAGACCCGCTGGGGTTTGACGGACATTTGGAGGGCGCATCACCCCGCGTCTAGAGATTATTCATACTTTTAGAGCCTTCATGAGCTGCATGTCAGACTAGATGGCTTTCTTGGTTCGTCCGAATTAGTTTCGGCAGCGGTCCGATCGGAGTACTTATCGCGGACCATCTCGGACCATAATCCCCTCCTACTGGACATTCGCTGGTTCCCTGGGACGCCGGCGGTACCCACCTGGAAGATGCGCCCCGAGATCCTCGAGGACAGTGTCTTCAAGGCGGACCTAGGGGAAAGAATCGCGGATTATTTTGCGTCCAACGGCGGCTCCGCGAGTACTAGGGCGTTCGAATGGGACGCTTTCAAGGTGGTGGTGAGGGGCTACTGTATCTCTCAGAAGGTGGGCATGCGGCGTGTTATCCTGGCTGACTTAGACACAGCGGACCGAGCACTCCGCGAGCTCGAAATTAGCCGCCCCGGACACCCAGAATTGCAAACACAAACGGTAGAGGCGAGGGAGAAGGTAGCGGTGGAGGTCGAACGGCTCCGCTGTTTCGATTATAAGGCCTATACGGTCCGGTCTATTGCGGAGGGCGACAGGTCGAGCGCGTTACTGGCGTGGTTGGCTAACCCTACGCGCCAGTCCCAAACGACGACACAAATGCGTGGGGCGGATGGGACCGAGGTGTGCACCCAACCGGAGATTCTTAGTTGCTTCCGGCATTACTACGAAAGTTTATACCGCAGTCGCTCCGCACATGACCCAGACCGGCTTGATAACTATCTTAGCCCACTGGAACTCCGCACAGTAGGACAGGAAGTGGCAGAAACCCTGGGTTCTGACATCGACTTGGGGGAGATCCGCGGGGCCATCAAACGGATGGCGAGGAACAAAACCCCGGGCCTAGATGGCCTTCCGGTGGAGTTCTATGCAGCTTACGCTGACCTCTTGGCCCCTCGATTGCTGGTGGTCTACAGGGAGGCGAAGAGGTTGGGTCGTCTCCCTGGCTCGATGTGTGAGGCGTTGGTGGTTCCTCTCCTCAAACCAGGCCGAGACTCGTCTGACCCGGGGTCCTACCGTCCCCTTTCAATGCTGACGGTGGACTACAAAATATTGAGCAGCATCTTGGCCTCGAGGCTGCTGGGACATATGAGTTCCCTAGTGCATGAAGACCAAGCCGGTTTCATCCCGCGGCGGAATACGACTATGAACATCCGAAGGTTGTTCCGCTTGCTTGGGGAACCATTCGTGGATGCCCCGTCCCCGGTAGTCTTGTCGGTGGACCTGGAGAAGGCTTTTGATAGCCTGGAGTGGGACTACCTATGCACGGTATTACGGAAATTCGGCCTCGGGGAGGGATTTGTCAAATGGACAGCAGTCCTCTACGCTTCCGCTTCGGCCAGGGTTAGATCGGGCCCTTTGATTTCATCGCGATATCCGGTGGAGCGTGGCACGCGGCAGGGGTGCTCCTTATCCCCGCTTCTTTTTGCACTAGCGGTAGAGCCACTAGCGATGCATCTTCGCTCGGGAGCCCACTATACGGGCTTATGGACAGCGGCGGGCCCGCATTACGTCTCGCTCTATGCGGACGACCTGTTGCTCTTCCTGGAGGATCCGGTCGACGCGTTGCGGGGAGCGGAATTAGCGCTGACGGAGTTCGGAGCGGTCTCAGGCCTCCAAGTGAATTGGTCTAAGACCTGCCTCTTCCCGATGCGTAGGGGTACCCCCACTCCTGCGCTAAGTAAGGAGATCAGATGGGAGCCCGACTGCTTTAAATACCTTGGGGTATTTGTGTACCACGACCAACCCGACCTCCTAGATGGAAACATTGCCCGTTGCATGCGAGCACTCCGGGGTAGCATGGACTTTTGGGCCACGCTGCCGCTCTCCGTGGCGGGACGCATCGCCCTGCTCAAAATGGTGGCGCTCCCCAGACTATTGTATTACTTTCGGACATTGCCGATCTGGGTCCCACCGGCCACGTTTCGTCGCTTGCGTTCTATGGTGCTCGGGTTCCTTTGGGGAACGGGCCGGCGGCGGGTGGCCCTCAATACCCTGATGAGGCCGAGGGACGAGGGGGGGCTCGCTGTGCCGGACTTCGAGAAGTATTACCTAGCGGCGCAGCTCCAGACCTACACCCAGGAGATAGCCAGGGAGTTCAGAGGCCCGGAGGACGGTAGAGGGATGGGTATGGCCAGGCACGTCCTCTCCTTTATCGCGCTGCGACAGCGCTTAGTCCTACGGGACCTGTCGATGGAGGAGCGGACCATCCGACTCTGTTGGAATCGGGCTCATAACAGAGGTCGCCTACGGACGCCATATGCGCCTGAAATACCATTGGGGATGCTGACGGCCCTCCCCCACGGAGGAGATTGGTCACGACTGGCGGACTGGGAGGATTCCGGTTTACAGCTCGTCGGGGACCTGTACGAGGACGGAGCGCTACTGTCCTTTCAGGATCTCATTGACCGCTTTGGGATCCCCCGGGGCGACTTTCTGCTGCACTCGGCCATTGTGCGAGCGATCCAGGTGCACTGGCAAAACGGGCTAGAGGAACCTCAATTGTCTCAGGTGTGCCAGTACGTAATGATGTCGGCGGGCACGGTGAAGGCGGTCACTTGCCTCTACGGCAGGTTGATTGCCGAGGGGTTGGTTCCTCTCACCACACTGAAGTCCCGCTGGGAAGAGGACATAGGTAGGGAGATCCCGGAGACGACCTGGTCCCAGCTGGTGAGGCGTGCCTGGAAGGGTACACGTAGCGCCCGTTTCCAACTGGTCCACTATTATGTTCTCCATAGGGCGTACCTGACCCCGGTAAAGATCAGGCGTTATTTTGCCACGGCTTCGGCGGAATGCCCTAGGTGCCCGGCTCAGGATGCGGACCTCCTACACATGCTATGGGCTTGTCCAGGACTGACGTCCTACTGGCAGGGGGTGGCGACGACTTTGGAAGAGGTGACGGGGAGGCACTTATCATTCGATGTGGCGGTAGGGCTTTTGCACTGGTTCCCCCATACCCCCCGGAATAAAATCACCAGTAAATTTATCGACCTGGGGCTCCTACTTGCTAAGCGAGAGGTGACCAGGAACTGGAAGGCACGAGCTGGTCCTACAGGCAGCAGATGGCACAGTGAGCTTTTGAAATGGGCGGCGGGGGAGAGCGCGCTGCGATATCAGTTGGCTTGGAGGCAGGGCAATGAGAAGGCGCAGGAGGCCGCGTTAGAATGGGAAACGCTGGTGCAGGCCCTCAGAGATTATTGTACCCCCAGCGACTCCGAAGGTGAAGAAGCAACTCGACCCGAGTCCCGTTAAACATTAGCATTGACAGCACTATTACCTTCCCCGTGGGTCAAGCAGTGGATTCTATGTTGATGAGCTCCCTGGCGCTGATGGTGGGGTTTCACAGTAATTGGGATTTTGCGGGGGGGGTTTCTTTTAGAGGTTTTGGGTTTGTTTAGAAAAGCAAATGACGGACAGTGTGTTATCCGGACCAGCTCCAGCATCCTACTGACCCCAGCTGCATTTGCCGCCCAACCCCAGGGATATGGGCTGATTGGCTGTATAGCACCGCTATGGAAGGGGGTCGGTGGGCTATACCTTGTATAAGTTGTTTATAATACGATACTGGTCCCTACTGTATTGTTTTACTGATTCCTGCAATAAAAATATATTTAAAAAAAAAAAAAAAAATAAATAAGGTGGTCATTGCAGCTAGCCCCACACACTGTCCCTGTCATGCTGCCAATGATAGTAATAACACAACTACTAACCCTCACATGCCTAAAAGTTTGACAATTCAGTCTATTCCAGGCCCCCAAAGCTATAAGAATGGCTTGGGCGGCACATAATAATAGTCATTTTTTAAAGTTTAGTATCTTAATATATGTAAGTATGTAATATTATTTATAGGGTTTAATACATTTTTGGGGTAATATTAATATTGAATTAATTTTTGTTACTTGTGCTTATTATTTACAATGTTGTATTATAGCTATTTAAAGAAATGTGATTGATAAATTAAGTGTAAAAAATAAGGCATACAAGGACAGATGTACAACCGTTTCTTGTGGTCACAAACGGGAATTCAGCCCATTTGCGACTGCATAACTGGTCAGCCCCATGTACAAACCATATTTTGCGACTCGGTAACCTATTAGCGACTCGCAAAATATAGTTTGCGACTCGCTATTAGGAAGGGGCATGCCAAGGGCGTCCCTTCCTAATAGCGAGTCAGACTGCAATGTACTGTTGTTTGCGACCACATTTGCGGTTGGAAAACACTTGCAGTTTACCACCTACTTCATGTAGGTGGTAAACCATTCGCAAACAGGAAGGGGACCCCTTCCCCTTTGTGAATGGGTGCACAAATATTTTTTAAGAGCAGGTAGTGGTCCCAGGGACCACTGCCTGCCCTTACAAAATGAAACTGAAAAGTTAAATTTTTCTTTTTGTAACTGCATCCCATTTTCCTTTAAGTAAAACAGGCTGCATTCAAAACAATCATTTACAATGCAGTGGTCTCGGCATTATTAAAGGTAGAGCTATTGGCATTGCTCATGACATATTTTTTCTTTATTTTTTTAAAACATAAATAAATGGTATTGTCATTTACAATGGCAATAGGTGAGCATTAGAGAGTAGTAGAGAGTATTAGCTGACATAGAGCCACACACACACAGACAGAGCTGTGCACACACCCACAGACAGAGCTGTGCACACACACACAGACAGAGCCACGCACACACAGACAGAGCCGCGCACACACAGACAGAGCCACGCACACACAACCACACACAGAGAGCCACGCACACACACACAGAGCCACGCACACACACAGACAGAGCCACGCACACACACAGACAGAGCCACACACACAGACAGAGAGAGCCACACACACACACAGAGCCACACACACACACACACACACAGAGCCATGCACACACAGACAGAGCCACGCACACACACAGACAGAGACACGCACACACACAGACAGAGCCACGCACACACACAGACAGAGCCACGCACACAGAGGCACAGAAAAACCGGGATGACAAGCAGGGAACAGAGGCACAAAAAAAACGTGGGAACAGAGGCAGAGAAAAACCGGGGGAACAGAGGCAGAGAAAAACCGGGATGACAAGCAGGGAACAGGAGTAAGAAGCAGACTAGAGAGCTTCATGGAAGGAGTAAGACAAAGGCTGTGGGCAAACAAGGAGTAAGATGCAGACTAGAGAGCTTTGTGCAGCCACACACAGGAAACAGAGGCCAGAAAAAACTTTCAGAACAAGGGAACAGGGGGCAGGAAAGCAAGCACAGCGAGGGGGCAGAGGAGCAAGCGCAGCGAGGGGGCAGGGGAGCAAGCACAGCCAGGAGAGCAAGCACAGCCAGGGGAGCAAGCACAGCCAGGGGGCAGGGGAACAAGCACATGGAAGGTTAGTTTAGCAGAGCTTCACTTTGCAAATCGGATCACAGCCAAATACCTCTTTCTAACTCAAGTTGATGAGAAAGGAAGAATCCTTCACTCTGGCAGAGGAACCACTTTATTAAACTCACTGTGCTTTAACCTTTCCAGACTGGATTACTACAGTTTCTAAGTCAGGGCACCTCTGGGATAACAGGCTCAAGATGTTACAGATTCAAGCAGCTAAACTGTATGATTTAAAGAAACCAGCCCCACCACCAGCACTTTAAATGTGATCCACTCACTTTAGAGAAGAAAATTCAAAAAGCTGTAGTCTGTGCAGATATTCACCATTGGCGATAGAGGACCCTACTTATCGCGAGTTGATAGTTGACTTTTTTTCACCTCCATGCTCCAAATGTTATAGCAGGGAAAAATCCCAATTAGCACAATCAATAGCATCAGCCCTGTCAAATACCCCTAGAGACAAATAACATCACAGAAAGTGTAGCCTCACAAAATACAATAACGTACATTAAATGGAAAAGGAGTGTCCAAATGAAGGGTAAACTATCAAACATTAACAACGGTTACATTGCAATAAATCACACTGGGTCGATAACCAAGTCAAAATAAATATCCTAACGATCACCTCAATGCCATGGGCAAGAATTCTACATTAGTTAATATAAAATGACTGCTGGGACTAATGGTTATTATGTATATAGCTGTATATGTGTGTATGTAATTTTTATATAGCACAAACTTAGCCAAAAGACAGTGAACACTGTAGAGTTGCCAAGGTAAAGATGCAGTCAACATGTGCTTTTAGTGTAGCTTGTTTCTGAACTGTTAATGCAGCAATATGTAGTGATCTTTAAAAGAAATGTATTGACAACTTTTTCCTAAATTACGTCAGGATTTGGGCATCTATGATGGCTACAGAGATGTAGTTCAAGATTCTTTACGAATAGATACAGAAGGCCCGTAAAATGTTTTGCTTTTCTGATGGTGTCCTGGCTTCGGTATGCCGAGAGTAACCAGAGATTGTTAACTTATCAGTCATTTGGGAAGTGGTATGTTTGTGACTGCTTTGTATCTATATGATGCAGCTGGATTTAGAGCTGGTTCAGGGTGGCACGGTCATACGAGGTGGTGTGCTGCTGCATGTGTGGAGTCTACAAGGATGCGGAGTTGTGCACTACCCCCATCCAAATACATACATATGAAACATTCCTGTAGCCTAATAAAAAGCGCTTAAAATGCTGCTCTACAACGGTGATACCGTAAAACACCAAAGTATTAATGTTCTATTACTGTTATCTCCACACTAAAATGTTTATTTTGCCATTACCACAAGGATGAGGCAAGTGCATCTGCCTGCATAATGGGTGCTCTTGATACAATATCTGCCTTCACTGGTGAAGGACTGGGCTAATTTAAGGCCCAGCGGTGCCAGGGGACAACACCTGAAACCTTCGTGGGTATACCTGTTCGGCGTACAAATCACAGAGACACGGGACACTTCCTTCGGCGTCAAAGATCAGCGTTTATTTACTGCAGGGACACAGAAATCGCTAGAAGTACAACAGAGTGTATGTTCAGAGAGTCTGCTTCGAATTGCAAAAGTGGATCGCTCCTTTTATACACATTTTCGTCATTGCACAACATAACAAACAAAAGGTTACAACTCAGTTCCCACAGTAAATTTCAAAAAGATTGCATTCATGTTTTCAGAAGCCCGGAACATAATTACAGAAACATTGCCGGTTCCCAACTGTAAAAGCACGCTATCCCACCATTAGGCACATTCCATTCTAGTTGTAAACGAGCTAAGAGAAGGGACAGGAACAGGTGCAAGGAAAACAAAGACAGACAACAGATTGAAAAGAGTGTGGGGGCAATATCGGAAGCGTGATCACAGGATCAAAGGATTTGAGCCTAACGTATGCAAGGCTGAAACAATAGAACGGCACGGCAAGATGAGCCTCGAGCGGAGCCATCTGCCTTTGCTGTGTCATTCCCCTAGTCATAAAGGCACACTCAAAGGAATATACATCTTCCGCAAGAGCTTGGGAATCACAGGGTCATCGAGCGGACATTGTCCGTTCGCCGGCTACGTGAGGGCAAGAAACAAAATGGATGCCGTATCTAAAATGGAACCCGAAGGTTCGGATGAAGAAACCCGTAAATAAGACGAACCCTTCTAAGTAGTGTAGCGAAAACACGTACACCTACTAAACTCATCATTTGCGGTTCGTAGATACCAAACTCATCCATATCCGATCAAGCCCAAAACGTCATTACGATTCTCACGGAACCTCAGACGCTCCTTTTGCCCTCATGTAGGCAAGCACTAGTCGATATCAGAATCAATATCGATATTCATCAGATCGTTTAGATGTTGCTGGAACATTATTCTATCCAGCAATGTCTCTCTGGTAACAGATGGCCTTCTTATACACGTTGTAGCACAAAGGCCACATAAGGCTGGACCACACTGCACACAAAGACAACACGTGAACAGAAACGTCACAACAACCCCTACAATCATCAGAATCTTCCAACCCCAAGTCGACATCAGACCCCAAAACCATCCTAGAAGCGTCCAATCACCTTCGTCCACGTATATGGACTAGGAGATTTTATGCAACTTCGAGATGGCTTGATAAACAGTTGGAGCATTATCAGGTATGAAAATACAGCAGCTCGAATGGATCACCTTGCACACACCACCTCTATCTGCGAGTACAACATCTAGAACCATACGGTTCTGTAACGTCATAAGTCTATCCGCTTGAAGCTCTGCTGTCAGGTTACCAAGAGCACTTGCAGTTATGTTAGCAGTCGATTCTACCACACGAGTCAACTGTCTCAGGTTCCTACTATTAACCATAGGTCCCCAAAACGGTAGGAAACCCTTAAAGAAGTCTCCTGCTTCTTGACCGACAGTGTCCTCTTTGCTAATAACGCCTCTCACAACTCTTGTCTTGTGATAGTCTGAGGCAACTGTAAAAGTCGGTGGCAAAAGATTCGCGATATAACATGTGCCCGAGAAGTCACGGGGCAACCACTTATAAGCGCGATCATAACACACAAAATAGGTACCCTTGACAGTCAAAAATACAGGGGAAGAGAGCATCGGTAAAACGTATGTCTCAGTACAAGCACTCTTCCCAAGCTGAGCTCTCGGATTTCGACCAAGACCTTGCAGGCAGAAATGACCAAGGTGGGGTACGATCCAGATCGGAGACAAGCTTTTAAGCTGTCTATCACCCACTGACATACTATACTCGGCCTCACTCAGATCCTTGTAGGCTCGCACCTCTTCCTCTGGAATAAGCGATGTATCAAAAATATCTCTATCCAGATCGGCAATCGATATCGCTAACGACTTGTGGTACGGGCCAGAACCAAGGTCTGTGGAGCGAGGCTCTCGAAGAGGGAAGGAATCTAGTGCACTACGGAACATGGTTTGGAATGCTCGAGCTGACCCCTGGGAGCTGTAGGAAAGAACCAAATACGGAATACCCTTATCCATGGTATGTGGCATTAACCCACACACCCAACAGTTGGTAGTGTTCATCACCAACTGATGCTGATGCAGAAGTTGGACAAAGGAATTGTTCATGAATTCCGCACGTCTGACCTGTTCATGTTGGGGCAGAAGATGAAGAGAATGTGGAGAAATAGTGGGAACGAGAACAGAATTCAGATCATGAGAGGGGGAGGTAGGTGAAGTGGAAGGCAATAGCGACTGAATCCCAAAATACACTCCACCCACCAATAACATAGACACAGTCAGGAACAACATGAAAATCTGAAACAAAAAACATTTCGTTCGTAAAATCTTATGCAATTTAGATCTTTGCGCCGACATCCTCTCTATTTCTGACAGCTTAGAGAACTCCATGCTCTAAAGACCGTCCGTAATGTTCTTGACGCACCTGGTTCTGAGTAGCGATTGTCAATTCCCAGGAGTTCCCAGAAACCGACAAAAGTAACCGACCTAGTGTCAGAAACCTGCTAAACAGAAGTAGGTACCCGCACGGCCCTACGGCCAACCCAGATGGTAGGTTTAATCAATTAAGCATTCAATTTAATATAAGTCTCCTAGCTGCACAGAAGAGGAACACACGTAATATGTAAAACAAAATTGAAGAACTCAAAATCAAGAAAAAATGCAAATGTCCACAATATTCATAGCAACAGTGAAGGGGTAATGTAAATTCAAAAACAAAAGGGAATTTTATTTGTCCTTATCACGCGATCGAAGAAAATATCGACATTTTCCAGGTCGAGTTTGCTCTTCAAACAACGGTTCAGATGGCAAAACAGTGTTCGATTGTTCAGGTGACAGTTCAGAACTTGAATTCTCCAATGCTGAAGACGAAGGTACAGTTCCAGATGATTCAACAGGTGTATCTGACTGAGCTGGATCGTTCTCTACAGGTTGAGCATCACTAAATGGCACATAGTTTGGAATGACATCGGTCTCAGTCGGGGCAAACCCTTTCGTTATCCAATTATTTGCTGGCAATGGGAGCGGGACTCTCTTTGTGTGGGTGGCATTAAGCATGGGCGAATTTTGCGGATCTCGCGTTCGCGAATTTTGCGGATTTGCGAACTCGCAATCCGCAAAATCCGCGAATTCCCGCGAATTTGCGGATTTTTTTTTTGTGTGTTCGCAATTGTTTCTGCCAGTTCGCGAGGATTTGGTACTAGTTCGCAATTGCGAACTTACTTGTCGGCTCGCAACGGTCGCGACTATGTTGTTTCTACATCTGGTTCATCGTCACAGCCTCCCAGCACCCTCTGTTTTACCACTGGCACCCTCTCTTTGACCCATGCCACCCTCTGTTACATCAATGCCACCCTCTGGTTCATCATCACTGTAGAAGATGGGGGGGAAAAGCAAGCCCACCTGCCCTGCTTGAACTGACATGAATTAATTTGGGGTTAGTTTATTAACAACACCTGCCCTGCCCCAACTGACAATAATGAATTAGGGGCTAATTAATGTGTCACTGAAAGAATTTAAAATTCCAGCCTGGCACCTGCTTGTCTGCTCCTTTAGCTGTAAATCAGGACCTTTGTGGCATACAGTTAAGGTCAGAGCAGGGTCACACAAAATAGTTGCAAGCAGGCAACCGAATTCTGGAGGGCCCCCTCAGGAAGCACTACAAAGAATCGTTACAAATCATGAGGTTGACCTTTTGCACCTGCTCATTGCTTTTGCTTTTGCTGAAATCGTTTTTCGGTTTTTTTCGCGCTATTCGCGGGGCGCGGCGTCGTGCGAAACCGACCGCGGAAGCCGCCAATTCGTGCGAATGAGCATTTTATTTTTTTGCGGCTTGTTGTTTCGCGAGTTTTTTTGCAGTATTCGCGAGCCGCTTGCAGTGCAACACGCGAATTTACCCCAAGGTCGAGTATGGGCGCGGCCATTTTGTTTCCGTGACGTATTTCCGTTTCCGCCCGCTATGTATAATCTCGCGCAGTAAGCGCATTGCGAGTAGAGGTTCGCACGAGATCGCGCGGGAAATCTACAGGTTCGCACGAGATCGCGAGGAAAATCTCGCGCGAACTTTCTTTCGCGCTCGTGAACGGGCGCCGGCCATCTTGTTTTTCATTCATTTCCTGTGTCTGGGCATGGTGTTTAATCCTCTTGGTATCTTTGCCATCCTTTGCTTGTTTTCAGTTTTTTTTTTACGATTTTGCTTCTTATCTATCCCTCTCTTTTCCTAGCTGTATATTTTTGTCTTTTCTGCTATTTTTCTTTACTTTTAAACTACTTTTTTAAACTCTTTTCTTTTCTTCTTCCCTATCCTATTCTTTCTTAATTTTCTACTTCTTCCTACCTTACCTGCCCAGACCATGGTCAAGCCAGGCGCCGTGAAGCTGCCCAGGCACTTGAGGGCCGCAGCGGCGGCGGGGAGTAGTGCTGGACCCAGTGGCAGGACAGCATGCGGGAGATTGAGGGGGGAGCAGGTGACGCGACGGGAGATATTCAGCCCGGAGGAAGTGGGCGCGCTGGTCTACTTCGTCCAGCGCCGCCTGCCCAGGACCATCGCGGGAGGCGGCAGGATCGCGGCCGGCGGCTACAACATGCGGGAGCGCCGGAAGCGGTGGGAGAAGGTGTGCTGGGCCATATCCCACCTCTACGGGGTCCAGCGCACCTACAGCCAGGTCACCCATCGCTGGACGGACCTCCTGGACCGCGAGCGCGACCTGCTGGACCAGCTCGGCTTGGAGATCCCCGGGCTTGGTGAGTAGTAGTAGCCATTTAATCACTCACTACTATGATGTTTTCTCCTGCTCTGTGTTGTTGTATTGCAAATATTTGTTTTTTACATGGAGCAAGCCAATAATGCCGCTGATGACGATTACATTGTAGTTAAATTATATTTCAAAATCTTCTGTGCATTTCAGGTGCACTGCTCTCCTTCTCAGTGGCGTTGCTACTATGCCTATTTGTTTTCTATTTCGTGGTCTCATTGGCCTGAGTAACTATTATGTATGAGTGTACTTTACAGAACTGCGTAATGCTAGACACTAGGGGGCAGATTACATTTACAAGCCCCTTGCGCCACGTTTACGTTGCCTTGCGTGACGCAACAGCGGCGTAAACGTGCCGCATCCCTGCGAGTCATTTACAGCATGACGCATCTAGGGAGATGCGTCACGTTATAAAGCCATGGGCCTGCACCACAATGGGTGCGTTCCTAGTACGCAGGGTGGGCGGTCCAGCGGCTGTGCGCCTCGCAAAATTGCCTGCGTGAAATGTACAAGATTTAACGCAGGCACTTCTGCGACGCTGCTACGTCAATTCAATTCCTTATGTCTGCTCGAAGCAGGCGAAAGGACTGACACAGCATGTTAAGTATTGGGTGGCCCTGAGCATTACTGGAGTTGCATTGCGTTGGCGACGTGACTCCAGCGATGCGCCACTCTTACGTGACGAGATGCGTCACGCAAGTGCCTACCCTTGCGCCAGGGCGCGCCGCATTGTAAATGAGGCACATCTGCCGTGTCGCAAGGGTAGTTTTGCGTGACGCATTTGATCTGGCGCATCTCTGGAGATGCGCCAGAACGCGTAAGTAAGTATGCCCCTAAGGGGCAGAATTGCAATTACCGTCGCATCGCTGCAAAGTAGCAGGGATGCGCCATTAATTGTGCGGCCCGCTACCACCACCAAACATGGTGCGCCGTATTTGCAATGCGGCGCACCATGGGCCCAAAACGTCACCGAAGCTTTACTGCTGGAGTTGCGTCGCAACGATGGCGCAGCTCCATCAATGCTCTGGGGTACCCTATCTCCCCAATGCTGGGTCAAGCCGTACGTCTGCTTCAAGCAGGTGCAGGGTTTGTGTGACGCATCATTGTCCTAAAGGTGACTGATTGATATTTTGTAGATTTCCCTCAGCCACTATTAGGATGTGTTCCAGCGCAGGAATGCCCTCCCTTGCGCCGGAACGCCCCCTGATGGCGCAGGGCTTTATAACGGGATGCATCTCCCAAATGCGTCACGTTGTTATAATATTATACGCCGCACCATGGCGCCCTTTTTTGTTTAGCTGCTGCGTCACAAAAGTCACGCAAGAACGGCGCAAAAGAGCCGCAAGGGCTTAAATCTGCCCCTTCCTTTGTAACCCTGACAATAAGAAAAATAGTGGCGGTGGATTGATAGTTTGACTATTTAAATGACTGGTAATGTAGCAGGCAACTGTTAGTGTTGTCACTGATCTGACTGAAATCACAATGGAGTTTGTCTGTCACTTTGCGTCTTGCCTGCGGACTGCTGCCTGCCAGTCCTAGGTGAACGTTTCAGTACTTTGTTTAGTGAGTTACGTGACTTTCGAAGTCACAGGTCCGCAAATAAATGAAAAGTAACCATAATCAATATAATTTCGCGGAAATATTTTGTTATTGTTCTTTTGAAATGTTTGATTTGGTTGACATTGACAAGCAACAATCATCCATGTTTTCTGTTCTTTCTTTCATGTTGTACGTCAGCTCCCCCCAGGGGCGAGAGGAGGACACAGGAGCAGCAGGCGGCAGATGCTGTTCAACAGGGCCAGGATCGGGCAGGCGAGGGCTCCTCTGCTGGCCCCAGTAAGTTTTCATTTTAGACTAGTACCTATTTTTCCTAGCGTTCCTCATTTGACTTTTTTCAAAATTGTCTTTGCTCTTCTTGTAGACTGTATCTAAATTCTTATCCTGCCTCTACTATGACTCCCTGTGGTATTACTAGATTATTCTTATTAGTCTGTCTGTGTAGCTAACTAAGATTGCACGGTTGGCGAAACTCCCATGATTCTAGTCAGCAATAGCTCTATCAACTTAGTGCAGTCCTCTGGGATTGTCCATAATGTCTTTTGAAGTGTTCTATCTGGACTCATGCTTGAAAAAATTGCAAAACCTTTCGCTCAGTCACTCTAGTCTGGACCAAAAAACACAGATTGTATTTAAGTTTAAAAGCTTTATTAAAAGTAAACACATTTATTAAAATGAAGTCATAATAAAACTAAACGTTTAACTGATAATGGAAAAGTGGTTAGTGCTGACGATTAATTGAAGACATTTCTTGTGGTCGAGCCGAGCTCTCACCTGGTTTCAACTTGATCTTGTTGTTAGAAGTCCATCTTCTGTCTGTGTGGAGAAAAATGGTGCGTGTTAAAAAAACAGCCTTCATCAGTTGTGCCAAAAAGTGCAGCAAGACAACCTTCCCTGGAAAAAGGGACATTTTTTTTAACTTTAACGTAGACAGTCACAAATTACATTGTTTTCACATGTCTTCATTCCTAGACCAAATACTAGTGACTAGTGAGTGCTTTATTCTAACATTCTTAAATGTACTTTGTAGGTGGAACATCTGGTGGCGGGGCCAGTGTGGAGGTGGTGGTGCTCGACACGGAGGCGGAGGGCGATTCTTCAGGGGAGGAGGCGGCGGCGGCGGCTGTGAGAGTTGAGACGGTGGTGGTGGCGGCCAGAGGTAAGCTCTTATATATTCCTTACTTATTGAGATTGAAGACTAGCTGGGAAGGCAAGAATATGAGATGCATGGCTGGGTGAATGATGAAGCAATGATGGGTGGAAGGACAACAGCCTGGGTGGGTGACACAGAAACTGTATGTGTCCATATACCTGGATCATGCTACTATCTGACTCTTAGATAGCATATGTGTATCTAGAGCAGGGGTACTCCTAGTACGGCCCGCGGGCCGGTGGTGGCCCGGCAAGCCTTCCTTGGCAGTGCGCAGACCTTGCAGACAATCACTGCTCCCCCGGCCCCCACAGAGCAGAGGCTTTTTTGTATTTCACCTGTTAGCGCCCCTGCATCTCCACTCTGACAATCACTGCTCCCCCGGCCCCCACAGAGCAGAGTGGAGATGCAAGGCCACAAAGAGGTGAAATAGAACAAAGCCTCTGCTCTGTGGGGCCGGGCAAGCAGTGATTGTCAGGGTGGAGAAGCAGGGGCGCTAAAACAAACAAAGCCTCAATAATATGTTAATGGTCTTTTAAAGACCTGTTAAGTACTTTGGTGTTGTTGTCTGTGTGTGCGCGTTGAGGAAGCGGTCTCAACCCGGGCTGAAGGCTGACACAGATAGACACACACACAGTGAGATGACAGAGGGGGAGGGAGAGGGAGGGCAGGAGGGAGAGAGAGATGGAGGGAGGGCAGGAGGGAGAGCAGGAGGGAGAGAGATGTATGTAAATGCTGGGTCTGGTGGCTCAGTGGATGAGGGCATCTGCTGCAGGGACCTGTGTGCAACCTCATGGTCACAAGTTATCGTTTTGCTTTAGCCCCGCCCCCTCTGACTCCGCCCCCACCAGTGCGGCCCTCGGCCCCAAACTACACTGTAAATGTAGCCCCTGAGAGAAAGTTTGTGAGTACCCATGATCTAGAGAGAGTAGACGGTCAGTGGATGAACTAAGTGTAACTTTGAAGAGCATGTAACACTGCACCCGCACGTCCGTTCCAGTGTAGGAAAGGCAAGGAAAAGAACTTTTAATTTTGTCCAAATACTACCATAAATAGTAGCAGTAGTTTGTATTGCAAGCACTGCATAGATCCGGTTATTATGGTGGCCACTCCCTACCTCTCTTAATAAGTTTAGTAGTACTCAGTCATTCATGTGTGGATGTATCACTGGTCACTCAATAAAAAGCAAAGCACCTAAAGTCATCCCATATATAAGCAAAAACATCCCATGTGAAGTGATAGATAATCAGATTATTTATCTTCTTCAATTTTCCATTTCTAGTACTCATTTCCACTGTAGGGTGAAAGTTAAATTAATTAAGCAGTAGCCCTTGAGTTGTAACAGAGTATTCTCAGTGCCACCCGTAATAGAAAAGTAAGAGCTTCACCACCTGCATGTACTGGACGGGTACAGTAACGCAACGGCAACGCAAGTCTAGGTCACTCCTCATGGCGTGCGTCTCTTTTTCTCGGGTGCAAGTTTACTGCGCTGGCATTATGCCGGCTTGCAGAAAATAACGTACCAATTTTCCAAAACAAGAGATAAGAAGAAGAATAAGACTGGTGTACTTTCATAGTTGACTCCAATGGAAGTCCACAGTGCTCGTAGAATTTGTTCCTTAAACTCCCACTAATGTTAGAGCAAGGATGAAGAAGTGTGAGGTTAGATAGATACTGGCCTCAATAGTTATGTAATGCGCTTGCAAGTTGCTAGTTGTACTGCAACACAAATTTCTGCTGAATGATTGAGTTAATCTTAAAGAGCATTGGTTACAGACTATGTCTTTCTTTCTTCATATAGGTTCTCCTTCCAAACGAACAAGGAGGAAGGAGCTGGCTAGAGCGGCCCGGCAACGGAGGATCGAGGCCACTGTTGCGGAATATCGGCGGCTGGTGGCCCTGGAGGACGTGGAAAGTGTGCAGTCGACAACTACAACAACGTCGTCTGCATCGGCCTCTGTGGCCCCACGGGCTGCCACCCAGCACAGTGGTCCACCCAGACTGAGCCGGGCTGCCAAAGGCAAACGCCACCGCCGAGCAGCAAGGCCAACAGCTGCCTCTCACAGGCATTGCACCTGCAAGGCAGTGAAGGCACGCCTGCGCCGCACTACCCTGATGGTGTCCCGCCTTCAGCAGGAGCTCGCCTTGCTCCGCGAGGAGCATGATGCCCTGGCCCAAAAAGTTAACAGCATCCACCCATAGTGTCCCTTGCCCCTTTTTTAGAGACTTTTGGGGGGTGGGAATTGGGAGTTGGGTTTTTGGGGACTTTTGAAGGACAATCGTTGGGGTTAGGGAGGGTCTTGCGGGAGATTATTTTGTTAGGGATATAAATATACTTTTTCAAACTTTATCTGAGCATACCTGTTTTTTACTGCTTGCCTGGTGGGTGGGGGTTTAACGTTGACTGTTTTCCTGAAAGTTTAGTTCCATTTTCTTCCTTTAAGTGTAAATGCCCAAATGTTTTCAACACTAAGTGCCTCTCACAGACTAAGTGAAGTGAATCCAAGAGTCCTAGGACTTTAGTAGTACTACTTTCAGTCTCTCGTCTCTCGTACTAATACTCCATTATACCCCCAAACCACCAAACGCTTATCTTACCTGTAATTTGTGTTTGAAAGTAGGGCTAGACCCAGGGCTGGCTCCACGGGAAACACCGAATAACGTTGGCAATCTTGGTCGGATAAAATTTCCTCATAGCGGTGGTACTAGTGGTGTGACACAGTGGCAGTTGCATGCCTATGAAAAAAAAGAAAATGAAATCTGGTTTGTCCTCCTGAGCAATTCAACGGTACAACTGAGAATATAGCAGGTGACAGAAGTACAGTAGAGCAGTGCCACATTGTAGCCTAACAAATGGTAAAGTATAACTACTAATTCGGTTGAAGTTCTTTCACATTAGCAATGGTTCTTTGTCAAGCAGAGTAAGAATATATCCTCGGATTTCTTCACCAGCCTGTTGCTATCACCTTATCCTCCCCACCCAGCAAGTGTGTGGATTTATTGCTGTAATAATAATTTAGTCACACATCAATCAAAACCACACAGCCCGGGGGAAGAGGGTTAGGGTTTGAAAAATGGATGGGTACGGGGGTTTTTGGGAAAGGTTTTGGGAGACAAGAAAAAATAGCACAGCATAGACAAACTATTGTGAACATAAACAAATCTTTGGGTACAAACCTATCCATCAATCTTTGAAAGTGCATGCACTACTGCATGCATGTCAGTGAAAAGTAAGTAGTACATTCGACAACTGTGGAAAGAAAGAATGCGACAGTACAGGGCCTGTGTGGAATTATTGATAACGATATTCAACATAAGGTCTCTGTAGCCAGATACCCGAGAGCCTTGCTGGTCACTATAAATCCAGAAAGGCATCAGTGAAGTGCTGTCCTAACATACAAGGGTACTCTCATATAGTCTCACTAAATAACCAAGGAAGTAGACAAGTACCTGAGCACCAAGAAAACATGACCTTGGATAGGAAATACTATAGCCCTTCTGCCACAATCTGTGAGGAAGGCCTAAGAAACACATAAACATATAGTTAACGAACACACTCCTGTCGCACCAAACACACTCGCGTTATACTAAGACATCAAAACCACTACTCACAACATACCACAAACATGGTAGAGGACTCAATGTACAAAGGGGGTTCCAAATAGTCAAAGCAAAGATGTATGGTCCAACAACAAGGAAGAGGGAAACGGTAGTGTGTAGGAAGCAAGAACTACAACACTGCGCTCTCTAAGTAATGACCCAGTAGAGAATCTTTGGTGAAGGTCAAACAGAAAAACGTAGTTGTTGTTGCGACCACCACTGAATTCTGCCAACAACACACCCCACGGTGCACTACACAAAGAGAACTGGGGTAGCCTGTAGTTACCTCACTACATGCCCAGTTATGGAGGTCCTTTGAAATACACAGTTATACAACGGAGACGCGTAGTTGTCCTTACTACCGCGCTCCGTTTTAATAGTACAAAAACGATCCCCGATGTGAACGCTAACACGTGGTATAGACCACCACTGTGCTCCGCCACACACAATTCAACCAAACAGGAATTCATCAAAGCTAGAATTCTGTTAGAAAACAGTCACAGAACCTCCCTTAACAATCCGTTCAGGCAGTAATCAGCTGACCGCACGGGCGGCCAAAGAGTTTAGAGCGGCTTTACCTGAAGACGCGTGAAGTCCGTCTACCGCCAAGGACAGAACACGGAAGCGCTCCCCACTGAGCCTCAGGGGGGGGGGGGGGAGGTGATAGTCCACAGGAGACACGATAGAAAAGCATGCAGAGCGTCCGCTCTCATGCCGGTGCAGAACAGAAACCAGAATAACGCGCAACAGGAAGCGCGTCTGTTCCCCAGATAAACTTCCTGCAAGTCTCCCGCCTACTCATGGGAAATGTAGTTTCATAGTACGGTAGGCGCTTAGGGGCTGCGTAACCTGACAGAAGGTATAGTAGATAGAAAAGGAGAAATTGCTTTTTTTCTAGGTGTCCCCTCACTCACCAGGGTTGCCCCTTGGTGACATGCTTCATCATTGGGGCCATCCCAGTCCTCTACGGCCTGGGGCGTGCTGCGACTTGCGAATTACGTAGGAGCACTTACAAATGACTATGTGTGGTGCAGATGTGATAGTGGAGTGGACTAAGTGATGTGTTAAGGGATCAATTTAGAAGCCTAGAGAGAGCCAAGAAATGCAGTCACAGTCAGAGAAAAAGGCAAGGGATACTGTATCTATGTGGTTGTAGTGGTCCTGTTGGAAGTGGTAAGTAAGTTGCCTGCAGAAAAAAAATCCTCCTATTAGCGGCACTCCTCCATTGCAGCCGACGCCTCGTCCATCGATGTTGGTCACCAGAAGACACCCTGTCCACTGCCTGCCTGATGCTGAATTGTGGCTCGCTACTGTGAAGCCTGACTCCATCCTTTTTTCCCCATTGCAGAGACTGAAACCCGGCCTGTAATTATTCAACGAAAAACAGGAAGTGATATAATATTACAACACCACTGATAAATAAATATAAGGTATGTAGGCTGTGGAGTGCAAAAAGTCACAATTTGATTTTCCTAGTAGACAGTACAATATTTTTGAAAGTGCGTACTCTGAGTCACCTTTTGAAGGATAAATAAGTATGGGCAAATTAATGTAGCGGATCTTGCCCCTCAAGCTAGGTGTACTGTAAACTGTGTTTTAGAACAAAATTAGATCTTCCTAGCAGTGCTCCCACCCAGACCCTTACTAAAGCCAGTCGCAAAAATGTAGAAGACCCCCAATCAAATCTCAAAAAACGAGGCCTAGCAGAAAACTGGTGACAAAACTTACTTTGAAAGTAAAAGTAGGCCGAAGTACCCCCTTCCTAATTACCCATTACCCACCGTGGATTGCATTCAAACCACTTGCAAGCAACCAAGCAAAAGTAGCCATAGCCAGCATCGCTCCAAGACTCGAAATCCCCCCCACTCAAACACATGCAATAGAAATACTGCTAACCCTAACGAACCCTAAGTTAAGAATAGTGGCAAAGGCTTTCTTTAACTATGCCAAATCCCCCCTTTCCCACCATGGATTTTCTTCAAATGACTTGCAACCAAAATTACACATTCTCACGAGTGCTCTAAGACCCCAGAACTCAGTTGGAAAAATCTAGAACACCCCGAAACACATGCAATCCTGCTGCTAGGGCTAACCCTAACGAACCCTAAGTTACAAAAAGTGCCAAAACTAAAGGCTTTTCCGCGCGGATTTTGTCCCAACCACTTCTACCCGGTATTAGACCTTCCCAGGAATGCCCCAAGACCCGTCAACCCACCCGCCAAGAAGCATAACACCCCCAAACAGGCCAAAAGCAAAATCTCATACTTGCAATATTTCTGGGCCTTCGGTCCAAACGCGCTGCGTAGCTAGGCCATAAGTCGGGGTTGGCACGACGGATTTCCTGAAAAGCAAATGCAATCAAGATTAGAGTGTCCCAGCAATGCTCCCAGACCACGAAACTCACCCACAAACAGACGGAACCCCCCCTAAGAGCACCTCAAAGGCAAGCAAGTCATCAAAAACACAAAGAAAATTCCGCCTGGGATTTGGTCCAAAACACTTTTATCCGGTATTAGAGCTTCCCAGCAATGGCCCCAGAGCCGTCAACCCAGGAGAAAACGAGTAGAAGACCCCCAAACAGCCAAAGAGCAAAAGTACAAAAATGGGGACTTAGTCAATTTTTCACAAATTTCCCAAATCACTCCGCGCGCGCTCTGCAGCTAGGCCCTAAGTCCCCTCTGCCACCATGGATTTGCTTCAAACCTCTTGCAAAGTAAAGTATATATAGCCAGCAGTGCTCCCAGACCACGAAACTCACCCACAAACACCAGGAAGCCCCCCAAACAGGCCCCCGAAAACGCTACATAGAGCAAAATGTCAGAAATAGCCAAAAAAAAAATCGGCCTGGATTTTGTCCCAACCACTTCTACCCGGTATTAGACCTTCCCAGGAATGCCCCAAGACCCGGCAACCCACCCGCCAAGAAGCATAACACCCCCAAACAGGCCAAAAGCAAAATCTCATACTTGCAATATTTCTGGGCCTTCTGTCCAAACGCACTGCGTAGCTAGGCCATAAGTCGGGGTTGGCACGACGGATTTCCTGAAAAGCAAATGCAATCAAGATTAGAGTGTCCCAGCAATGCTCCCAGACCACGAAACTCACCCACAAACAGACGGAACCCCCCCTAAGAGCACCTCAAAGGCAAGCAAGTCATCAAAAACACAAAAAAAATTCCGCCTGGGATTTGGTCCAAAACACTTTTATCCGGTATTAGAGCTTCCCAGCAATGGCCCCAGAGCCGTCAACCCAGGAGAAAACGAGTAGAAGACCCCCAAACAGCCAAAGAGCAAAAGTACAAAAATGGGGACTT
This sequence comes from Lissotriton vulgaris, assembly GCF_964263255.1. Classification (NCBI taxonomy): domain Eukaryota; kingdom Metazoa; phylum Chordata; class Amphibia; order Caudata; family Salamandridae; genus Lissotriton; species Lissotriton vulgaris. The sequence continues at coordinate 74,862 of NW_028244142.1, read as the reverse complement.
AGTCAATTTTTCACAAATTTCCCAAATCACTCCGCGCGCGCTCTGCAGCTAGGCCCTAAGTCCCCTCTGCCACCATGGATTTGCTTCAAACCTCTTGCAAAGTAAAGTATATATAGCCAGCAGTGCTCCCAGACCACGAAACTCACCCACAAACACCAGGAAGCCCCCCAAACAGGCCCCCGAAAACGCTACATAGAGCAAAATGTCAGAAATAGCCAAAAAAAAAATCGGCCTGGATTTTGTCCCAACCACTTCTACCCGGTATTAGACCTTCCCAGGAATGCCCCAAGACCCGGCAACCCACCCGCCAAGAAGCATAACACCCCCAAACAGGCCAAAAGCAAAATCTCATACTTGCAATATTTCTGGGCCTTCGGTCCAAACGCGCTGCGTAGCTAGGCCATAAGTCGGGGTTGGCACGACGGATTTCCTGAAAAGCAAATGCAATCAAGATTAGAGTGTCCCAGCAATGCTCCCAGACCACGAAACTCACCCACAAACAGACGGAACCCCCCCTAAGAGCACCTCAAAGGCAAGCAAGTCATCAAAAACACAAAAAAATTCCGCCTGGGATTTGGTCCAAAACACTTTTATCCGGTATTAGAGCTTCCCAGCAATGGCCCCAGAGCCGTCAACCCAGGAGAAAACGAGTAGAAGACCCCCAAACAGCCAAAGAGCAAAAGTACAAAAATGGGGACTTAGTCAATTTTTCACAAATTTCCCAAATCACTCCGCGCGCGCTCAGCAGCTAGGCCCTAAGTCCCCTCTGCCACCATGGATTTGCTTCAAACCTCTTGCAAAGTAAAGTATATATAGCCAGCAGTGCTCCCAGACCACGAAACTCACCCACAAACACCAGGAAGCCCCCCAAACAGGCCCCCGAAAACGCTACATAGAGCAAAATGTCAGAAATAGCCAAAAAAAAATCGGCCTGGATTTTGTCCCAACCACTTCTACCCGGTATTAGACCTTCCCAGGAATGCCCCAAGACCCGGCAACCCACCCGCCAAGAAGCATACCACCCCCAAACCGGCCAAAAGCAAAATCTCATACTTGCAATATTTCTGGGCCTTCGGTCCAAACGCGCTGCGTAGCTAGGCCATAAGTCGGGGTTGGCACGACGGATTTCCTGAAAAGCAAATGCAATCAAGATTAGAGTGTCCCAGCAATGCTCCCAGACCACGAAACTCACCCACAAACAGACGGAACCCCCCCTAAGAGCACCTCAAAGGCAAGCAAGTCATCAAAAACACAAAAAAAATTCCGCCTGGGATTTGGTCCAAAACACTTTTATCCGGTATTAGAGCTTCCCAGCAATGGCCCCAGAGCCGTCAACCCAGGAGAAAACGAGTAGAAGACCCCCAAACAGCCAAAGAGCAAAAGTACAAAAATGGGGACTTAGTCAATTTTTCACAAATTTCCCAAATCACTCCGCGCGCGCTCTGCAGCTAGGCCCTAAGTCCCCTCTGCCACCATGGATTTGCTTCAAACCTCTTGCAAAGTAAAGTATATATAGCCAGCAGTGCTCCCAGACCACGAAACTCACCCACAAACACCAGGAAGCCCCCCAAACAGGCCCCCGAAAACGCTACATAGAGCAAAATGTCAGAAATAGCCAAAAAAAAAATCGGCCTGGATTTTGTCCCAACCACTTCTACCCGGTATTAGACCTTCCCAGGAATGCCCCAAGACCCGGCAACCCACCCGCCAAGAAGCATAACACCCCCAAACAGGCCAAAAGCAAAATCTCATACTTGCAATATTTCTGGGCCTTCGGTCCAAACGCGCTGCGTAGCTAGGCCATAAGTCGGGGTTGGCACGACGGATTTCCTGAAAAGCAAATGCAATCAAGATTAGAGTGTCCCAGCAATGCTCCCAGACCACGAAACTCACCCACAAACAGACGGAACCCCCCCTAAGAGCACCTCAAAGGCAAGCAAGTCATCAAAAACACAAAAAAAATTCCGCCTGGGATTTGGTCCAAAACACTTTTATCCGGTATTAGAGCTTCCCAGCAATGGCCCCAGAGCCGTCAACCCAGGAGAAAACGAGTAGAAGACCCCCAAACAGCCAAGGAGCAAAAGTACAAAAATGGGGACTTAGTCAATTTTTCACAAATTTCCCAAATCACTCCGCGCGCGCTCAGCAGCTAGGCCCTAAGTCCCCTCTGCCACCATGGATTTGCTTCAAACCTCTTGCAAAGTAAAGTATATATAGCCAGCAGTGCTCCCAGACCACGAAACTCACCCACAAACACCAGGAAGCCCCCCAAACAGGCCCCCGAAAACGCTACATAGAGCAAAATGTCAGAAATAGCCAAAAAAAAAATCGGCCTGGATTTTGTCCCAACCACTTCTACCCGGTATTAGACCTTCCCAGGAATGCCCCAAGACCCGGCAACCCACCCGCCAAGAAGCATACCACCCCCAAACAGGCCAAAAGCAAAATCTCATACTTGCAATATTTCTGGGCCTTCGGTCCAAACGCGCTGCGTAGCTAGGCCATAAGTCGGGGTTGGCACGACGGATTTCCTGAAAAGCAAATGCAATCAAGATTAGAGTGTCCCAGCAATGCTCCCAGACCACGAAACTCACCCACAAACAGACGGAACCCCCCCTAAGAGCACCTCAAAGGCAAGCAAGTCATCAAAAACACAAAAAAAATTCCGCCTGGGATTTGGTCCAAAACACTTTTATCCGGTATTAGAGCTTCCCAGCAATGGCCCCAGAGCCGTCAACCCAGGAGAAAACGAGTAGAAGACCCCCAAACAGCCAAAGAGCAAAAGTACAAAAATGGGGACTTAGTCAATTTTTCACAAATTTCCCAAATCACTCCGCGCGCGCTCTGCAGCTAGGCCCTAAGTCCCCTCTGCCACCATGGATTTGCTTCAAACCTCTTGCAAAGTAAAGTATATATAGCCAGCAGTGCTCCCAGACCACGAAACTCACCCACAAACACCAGGAAGCCCCCCAAACAGGCCCCCGAAAACGCTACATAGAGCAAAATGTCAGAAATAGCCAAAAAAAAAATCGGCCTGGATTTTGTCCCAACCACTTCTACCCGGTATTAGACCTTCCCAGGAATGCCCCAAGACCCGGCAACCCACCCGCCAAGAAGCATAACACCCCCAAACAGGCCAAAAGCAAAATCTCATACTTGCAATATTTCTGGGCCTTCGGTCCAAACGCGCTGCGTAGCTAGGCCATAAGTCGGGGTTGGCACGACGGATTTCCTGAAAAGCAAATGCAATCAAGATTAGAGTGTCCCAGCAATGCTCCCAGACCACGAAACTCACCCACAAACAGACGGAACCCCCCCTAAGAGCACCTCAAAGGCAAGCAAGTCATCAAAAACACAAAAAAAATTCCGCCTGGGATTTGGTCCAAAACACTTTTATCCGGTATTAGAGCTTCCCAGCAATGGCCCCAGAGCCGTCAACCCAGGAGAAAACGAGTAGAAGACCCCCAAACAGCCAAAGAGCAAAAGTACAAAAATGGGGACTTAGTCAATTTTTCACAAATTTCCCAAATCACTCCGCGCGCGCTCTGCAGCTAGGCCCTAAGTCCCCTCTGCCACCATGGATTTGCTTCAAACCTCTTGCAAAGTAAAGTATATATAGCCAGCAGTGCTCCCAGACCACGAAACTCACCCACAAACACCAGGAAGCCCCCCAAACAGGCCCCCGAAAACGCTACATAGAGCAAAATGTCAGAAATAGCCAAAAAAAAAATCGGCCTGGATTTTGTCCCAACCACTTCTACCCGGTATTAGACCTTCCCAGGAATGCCCCAAGACCCGGCAACCCACCCGCCAAGAAGCATAACACCCCCAAACAGGCCAAAAGCAAAATCTCATACTTGCAATATTTCTGGGCCTTCGGTCCAAACGCGCTGCGTAGCTAGGCCATAAGTCGGGGTTGGCACGACGGATTTCCTGAAAAGCAAATGCAATCAAGATTAGAGTGTCCCAGCAATGCTCCCAGACCACGAAACTCACCCACAAACAGACGGAACCCCCCCTAAGAGCACCTCAAAGGCAAGCAAGTCATCAAAAACACAAAAAAAATTCCGCCTGGGATTTGGTCCAAAACACTTTTATCCGGTATTAGAGCTTCCCAGCAATGGCCCCAGAGCCGTCAACCCAGGAGAAAACGAGTAGAAGACCCCCAAACAGCCAAAGAGCAAAAGTACAAAAATGGGGACTTAGTCAATTTTTCACAAATTTCCCAAATCACTCCGCGCGCGCTCTGCAGCTAGGCCCTAAGTCCCCTCTGCCACCATGGATTTGCTTCAAACCTCTTGCAAAGTAAAGTATATATAGCCAGCAGTGCTCCCAGACCACGAAACTCACCCACAAACACCAGGAAGCCCCCCAAACAGGCCCCCGAAAACGCTACATAGAGCAAAATGTCAGAAATAGCCAAAAAAAAAATCGGCCTGGATTTTGTCCCAACCACTTCTACCCGGTATTAGACCTTCCCAGGAATGCCCCAAGACCCGGCAACCCACCCGCCAAGAAGAATAACACCCCCAAACAGGCCAAAAGCAAAATCTCATACTTGCAATATTTCTGGGCCTTCGGTCCAAACGCGCTGCGTAGCTAGGCCATAAGTCGGGGTTGGCACGACGGATTTCCTGAAAAGCAAATGCAATCAAGATTAGAGTGTCCCAGCAATGCTCCCAGACCACGAAACTCACCCACAAACAGACGGAACCCCCCCTAAGAGCACCTCAAAGGCAAGCAAGTCATCAAAAACACAAAAAAAATTCCGCCTGGGATTTGGTCCAAAACACTTTTATCCGGTATTAGAGCTTCCCAGCAATGGCCCCAGAGCCGTCAACCCAGGAGAAAACGAGTAGAAGACCCCCAAACAGCCAAAGAGCAAAAGTACAAAAATGGGGACTTAGTCAATTTTTCACAAATTTCCCAAATCACTCCGCGCGCGCTCTGCAGCTAGGCCCTAAGTCCCCTCTGCCACCATGGATTTGCTTCAAACCTCTTGCAAAGTAAAGTATATATAGCCAGCAGTGCTCCCAGACCACAAAACTCACCCACAAACACCAGGAAGCCCCCCAAACAGGCCCCCGAAAACGCCACATAGAGCAAAATGTCAGAAATAGCCACAAAAAAAATCGGCCTGGATTTTGTCCCAACCACTTCTACCCGGTATTAGACCTTCCCAGGAATGCCCCAAGACCCGGCAACCCACCCGCCAAGAAGCATAACACCCCCAAACAGGCCAAAAGCAAAATCTCATACTTGCAATATTTCTGGGCCTTCGGTCCAAACGCGCTGCGTAGCTAGGCCATAAGTCGGGGTTGGCACGACGGATTTCCTGAAAAGCAAATGCAATCAAGATTAGAGTGTCCCAGCAATGCTCCCAGACCACGAAACTCACCCACAAACAGACGGAACCCCCCCCCTAAGAGCACCTCAAAGGCAAGCAAGTCATCAAAAACACAAAAAAAATTCCGCCTGGGATTTGGTCCAAAACACTTTTATCCGGTATTAGAGCTTCCCAGCAATGGCCCCAGAGCCGTCAACCCAGGAGAAAACGAGTAGAAGACCCCCAAACAGCCAAAGAGCAAAAGTACAAAAATGGGGACTTAGTCAATTTTTCACAAATTTCCCAAATCACTCCGAGCGCGCTCTGCAGCTAGGCCCTAAGTCCCCTCTGCCACCATGGATTTGCTTCAAACCTCTTGCAAAGTAAAGTATATATAGCCAGCAGTGCTCCCAGACCACGAAACTCACCCACAAACACCAGGAAGCCCCCCAAACAGGCCCCCGAAAACGCTACATAGAGCAAAATGTCAGAAATAGCCAAAAAAAAAATCGGCCTGGATTTTGTCCCAACCACTTCTACCCGGTATTAGACCTTCCCAGGAATGCCCCAAGACCCGGCAACCCACCCGCCAAGAAGCATAACACCCCTAAACAGGCCAAAAGCAAAATCTCATACTTGCAATATTTCTGGGCCTTCGGTCCAAACGCGCTGCGTAGCTAGGCCATAAGTCGGGGTTGGCACGACGGATTTCCTGAAAAGCAAATGCAATCAAGATTAGAGTGTCCCAGCAGTGCTCCCAGACCACGAAAGTCACCCACAAACACCAGGAAGCCCCCCAAACAGGCCCCCAAAAACGCTACATAGAGCAAAATATCAGAAATAGCCAAAAAAAAAATCGGCCTGGATTTTGTCCCAACCACTTCTACCCGGTATTAGACCTTCCCAGGAATGCCCCAAGACCCGGCAACCCACCCGCCAAGAAGCATAACACCCCCAAACAGGCCAAAAGCAAAATCTCATACTTGCAATATTTCTGGGCCTTCGGTCCAAACGCGCTGCGTAGCTAGGCCATAAGTCGGGGTTGGCACGACGGATTTCCTGAAAAGCAAATGCAATCAAGATTAGAGTGTCCCAGCAATGCTCCCAGACCACGAAACTCACCCACAAACAGACGGAACCCCCCCTAAGAGCACCTCAAAGGCAAGCAAGTCATCAAAAACACAAAAAAAATTCCGCCTGGGATTTGGTCCAAAACACTTTTATCCGGTATTAGAGCTTCCCAGCAATGGCCCCAGAGCCGTCAACCCAGGAGAAAACGAGTAGAAGACCCCCAAACAGCCAAAGAGCAAAAGTACAAAAATGGGGACTTAGTCAATTTTTCACAAATTTCCCAAATCACTCCGCGCGCGCTCTTCAGCTAGGCCCTAAGTCCCCTCTGCCACCATGGATTTGCTTCAAACCTCTTGCAAAGTAAAGTATATATAGCCAGCAGTGCTCCCAGACCACGAAACTCACCCACAAACACCAGGAAGCCCCCCAAACAGGCCCCCGAAAACGCTACATAGAGCAAAATGTCAGAAATAGCCAAAAAAAAAATCGGCCTGGATTTTGTCCCAACCACTTCTACCCGGTATTAGACCTTCCCAGGAATGCCCCAAGACCCGGAAACCCACCCGCCAAGAAGCATAACACCCCCAAACAGGCCAAAAGCAAAATCTCATACTTGCAATATTTCTGGGCCTTCGGTCCAAACGCGCTGCGTAGCTAGGCCATAAGTCGGGGTTGGCACGACGGATTTCCTGAAAAGCAAATGCAATCAAGATTAGAGTGTCCCAGCAATGCTCCCAGACCACGAAACTCACCCACAAACAGACGGAACCCCCCCTAAGAGCACCTCAAAGGCAAGCAAGTCATCAAAAACACAAAAAAAATTCCGCCTGGGATTTGGTCCAAAACACTTTTATCCGGTATTAGAGCTTCCCAGCAATGGCCCCAGAGCCGTCAACCCAGGAGAAAACGAGTAGAAGACCCCCAAACAGCCAAAGAGCAAAAGTACAAAAATCGGGACTTAGTCAATTTTTCACAAATTTCCCAAATCACTCCGCGCGCGCTCTGCAGCTAGGCCCTAAGTCCCCTCTGCCACCATGGATTTGCTTCAAACCTCTTGCAAAGTAAAGTATATATAGCCAGCAGTGCTCCCAGACAACGAAACTCACCCACAAACACCAGGAAGCCCCCCAAACAGGCCCCCGAAAACGCTACATAGAGCAAAATGTCAGAAATAGCCAAAAAAAAAATCGGCCTGGATTTTGTCCCAACCACTTCTACCCGGTATTAGACCTTCCCAGGAATGCCCCAAGACCCGGCAACCCACCCGCCAAGAAGCATAACACCCCCAAACAGGCCAAAAGCAAAATCTCATACTTGCAATATTTCTGGGCCTTCGGTCCAAACGCGCTGCGTAGCTAGGCCATAAGTCGGGGTTGGCACGACGGATTTCCTGAAAAGCAAATGCAATCAAGATTAGAGTGTCCCAGCAATGCTCCCAGACCACGAAACTCACCCACAAACAGACGGAACCCCCCCTAAGAGCACCTCAAAGGCAAGCAAGTCATCAAAAACACAAAAAAAATTCCGCCTGGGATTTGGTCCAAAACACTTTTATCCGGTATTAGAGCTTCCCAGCAATGGCCCCAGAGCCGTCAACCCAGGAGAAAACGAGTAGAAGACCCCCAAACAACCAAAGAGCAAAAGTACAAAAATGGGGACTTAGTCAATTTTTCACAAATTTCCCAAATCACTCCGCGCGCGCTCTGCAGCTAGGCCCTAAGTCCCCTCTGCCACCATGGATTTGCTTCAAACCTCTTGCAAAGTAAAGTATATATAGCCAGCAGTGCTCCCAGACCACAAAACTCACCCACAAACACCAGGAAGCCCCCCAAACAGGCCCCCGAAAACGCTACATAGAGCAAAATGTCAGAAATAGCCACAAAAAAAATCGGCCTGGATTTTGTCCCAACCACTTCTACCCGGTATTAGACCTTCCCAGGAATGCCCCAAGACCCGGCAACCCACCCGCCAAGAAGCATAACACCCCCAAACAGGCCAAAAGCAAAATCTCATGCTTGCAATATTTCTGGGCCTTCGGTCCAAACGCGCTGCGTAGCTAGGCCATAAGTCGGGGTTGGCACGACGGATTTCCTGAAAAGCAAATGCAATCAAGATTAGAGTGTCCCAGCAATGCTCCCAGACCACGAAACTCACCCACAAACAGACGGAACCCCCCCTAAGAGCACCTCAAAGGCAAGCAAGTCATCAAAAACACAAAAAAAATTCCGCCTGGGATTTGGTCCAAAACACTTTTATCCGGTATTAGAGCTTCCCAGCAATGGCCCCAGAGCCGTCAACCCAGGAGAAAACGAGTAGAAGACCCCCAAACAGCCAAAGAGCAAAAGTACAAAAATGGGGACTTAGTCAATTTTTCACAAATTTCCCAAATCACTCCGCGCGCGCTCTGCAGCTAGGCCCTAAGTCCCCTCTGCCACCATGGATTTGCTTCAAACCTCTTGCAAAGTAAAGTATATATAGCCAGCAGTGCTCCCAGACCACGAAACTCACCCACAAACACCAGGAAGCCCCCCAAACAGGCCCCCGAAAACGCTACATAGAGCAAAATGTCAGAAATAGCCAAAAAAAAAATCGGCCTGGATTTTGTCCCAACCACTTCTACCCGGTATTAGACCTTCCCAGGAATGCCCCAAGACCCGGCAACCCACCCGCCAAGAAGCATAACACCCCCAAACAGGCCAAAAGCAAAATCTCATACTTGCAATATTTCTGGGCCTTCTGTCCAAACGCACTGCGTAGCTAGGCCATAAGTCGGGGTTGGCACGACGGATTTCCTGAAAAGCAAATGCAATCAAGATTAGAGTGTCCCAGCAATGCTCCCAGACCACGAAACTCACCCACAAACAGACGGAACCCCCCCTAAGAGCACCTCAAAGGCAAGCAAGTCATCAAAAACACAAAAAAAATTCCGCCTGGGATTTGGTCCAAAACACTTTTATCCGGTATTAGAGCTTCCCAGCAATGGCCCCAGAGCCGTCAACCCAGGAGAAAACGAGTAGAAGACCCCCAAACAGCCAAAGAGCAAAAGTACAAAAATGGGGACTTAGTCAATTTTTCACAAATTTCCCAAATCACTCCGCGCGCGCTCTGCAGCTAGGCCCTAAGTCCCCTCTGCCACCATGGATTTGCTTCAAACCTCTTGCAAAGTAAAGTATATATAGCCAGCAGTGCTCCCAGACCACGAAACTCACCCACAAACACCAGGAAGCCCCCCAAACAGGCCCCCGAAAACGCTACATAGAGCAAAATGTCAGAAATAGCCAAAAAAAAAATCGGCCTGGATTTTGTCCCAACCACTTCTACCCGGTATTAGACCTTCCCAGGAATGCCCCAAGACCCGGCAACCCACCCGCCAAGAAGCATAACACCCCCAAACAGGCCAAAAGCAAAATCTCATACTTGCAATATTTCTGGGCCTTCGGTCCAAACGCGCTGCGTAGCTAGGCCATAAGTCGGGGTTGGCACGACGGATTTCCTGAAAAGCAAATGCAATCAAGATTAGAGTGTCCCAGCAATGCTCCCAGACCACGAAACTCACCCACAAACAGACGGAACCCCCCCTAAGAGCACCTCAAAGGCAAGCAAGTCATCAAAAACACAAAAAAATTCCGCCTGGGATTTGGTCCAAAACACTTTTATCCGGTATTAGAGCTTCCCAGCAATGGCCCCAGAGCCGTCAACCCAGGAGAAAACGAGTAGAAGACCCCCAAACAGCCAAAGAGCAAAAGTACAAAAATGGGGACTTAGTCAATTTTTCACAAATTTCCCAAATCACTCCGCGCGCGCTCAGCAGCTAGGCCCTAAGTCCCCTCTGCCACCATGGATTTGCTTCAAACCTCTTGCAAAGTAAAGTATATATAGCCAGCAGTGCTCCCAGACCACGAAACTCACCCACAAACACCAGGAAGCCCCCCAAACAGGCCCCCGAAAACGCTACATAGAGCAAAATGTCAGAAATAGCCAAAAAAAAAATCGGCCTGGATTTTGTCCCAACCACTTCTACCCGGTATTAGACCTTCCCAGGAATGCCCCAAGACCCGGAAACCCACCCGCCAAGAAGCATAACACCCCCAAACAGGCCAAAAGCAAAATCTCATACTTGCAATATTTCTGGGCCTTCGGTCCAAACGCGCTGCGTAGCTAGGCCATAAGTCGGGGTTGGCACGACGGATTTCCTGAAAAGCAAATGCAATCAAGATTAGAGTGTCCCAGCAATGCTCCCAGACCACGAAACTCACCCACAAACAGACGGAACCCCCCCTAAGAGCACCTCAAAGGCAAGCAAGTCATCAAAAACACAAAAAAAATTCCGCCTGGGATTTGGTCCAAAACACTTTTATCCGGTATTAGAGCTTCCCAGCAATGGCCCCAGAGCCGTCAACCCAGGAGAAAACGAGTAGAAGACCCCCAAACAGCCAAAGAGCAAAAGTACAAAAATCGGGACTTAGTCAATTTTTCACAAATTTCCCAAATCACTCCGCGCGCGCTCTGCAGCTAGGCCCTAAGTCCCCTCTGCCACCATGGATTTGCTTCAAACCTCTTGCAAAGTAAAGTATATATAGCCAGCAGTGCTCCCAGACAACGAAACTCACCCACAAACACCAGGAAGCCCCCCAAACAGGCCCCCGAAAACGCTACATAGAGCAAAATGTCAGAAATAGCCAAAAAAAAAATCGGCCTGGATTTTGTCCCAACCACTTCTACCCGGTATTAGACCTTCCCAGGAATGCCCCAAGACCCGGCAACCCACCCGCCAAGAAGCATAACACCCCCAAACAGGCCAAAAGCAAAATCTCATACTTGCAATATTTCTGGGCCTTCGGTCCAAACGCGCTGCGTAGCTAGGCCATAAGTCGGGGTTGGCACGACGGATTTCCTGAAAAGCAAATGCAATCAAGATTAGAGTGTCCCAGCAATGCTCCCAGACCACGAAACTCACCCACAAACAGACGGAACCCCCCCTAAGAGCACCTCAAAGGCAAGCAAGTCATCAAAAACACAAAAAAAATTCCGCCTGGGATTTGGTCCAAAACACTTTTATCCGGTATTAGAGCTTCCCAGCAATGGCCCCAGAGCCGTCAACCCAGGAGAAAACGAGTAGAAGACCCCCAAACAACCAAAGAGCAAAAGTACAAAAATGGGGACTTAGTCAATTTTTCACAAATTTCCCAAATCACTCCGCGCGCGCTCTGCAGCTAGGCCCTAAGTCCCCTCTGCCACCATGGATTTGCTTCAAACCTCTTGCAAAGTAAAGTATATATAGCCAGCAGTGCTCCCAGACCACAAAACTCACCCACAAACACCAGGAAGCCCCCCAAACAGGCCCCCGAAAACGCTACATAGAGCAAAATGTCAGAAATAGCCACAAAAAAAATCGGCCTGGATTTTGTCCCAACCACTTCTACCCGGTATTAGACCTTCCCAGGAATGCCCCAAGACCCGGCAACCCACCCGCCAAGAAGCATAACACCCCCAAACAGGCCAAAAGCAAAATCTCATGCTTGCAATATTTCTGGGCCTTCGGTCCAAACGCGCTGCGTAGCTAGGCCATAAGTCGGGGTTGGCACGACGGATTTCCTGAAAAGCAAATGCAATCAAGATTAGAGTGTCCCAGCAATGCTCCCAGACCACGAAACTCACCCACAAACAGACGGAACCCCCCCTAAGAGCACCTCAAAGGCAAGCAAGTCATCAAAAACACAAAAAAAATTCCGCCTGGGATTTGGTCCAAAACACTTTTATCCGGTATTAGAGCTTCCCAGCAATGGCCCCAGAGCCGTCAACCCAGGAGAAAACGAGTAGAAGACCCCCAAACAGCCAAAGAGCAAAAGTACAAAAATGGGGACTTAGTCAATTTTTCACAAATTTCCCAAATCACTCCGCGCGCGCTCTGCAGCTAGGCCCTAAGTCCCCTCTGCCACCATGGATTTGCTTCAAACCTCTTGCAAAGTAAAGTATATATAGCCAGCAGTGCTCCCAGACCACGAAACTCACCCACAAACACCAGGAAGCCCCCCAAACAGGCCCCCGAAAACGCTACATAGAGCAAAATGTCAGAAATAGCCAAAAAAAAAATCGGCCTGGATTTTGTCCCAACCACTTCTACCCGGTATTAGACCTTCCCAGGAATGCCCCAAGACCCGGCAACCCACCCGCCAAGAAGCATAACACCCCCAAACAGGCCAAAAGCAAAATCTCATACTTGCAATATTTCTGGGCCTTCTGTCCAAACGCACTGCGTAGCTAGGCCATAAGTCGGGGTTGGCACGACGGATTTCCTGAAAAGCAAATGCAATCAAGATTAGAGTGTCCCAGCAATGCTCCCAGACCACGAAACTCACCCACAAACAGACGGAACCCCCCCTAAGAGCACCTCAAAGGCAAGCAAGTCATCAAAAACACAAAAAAAATTCCGCCTGGGATTTGGTCCAAAACACTTTTATCCGGTATTAGAGCTTCCCAGCAATGGCCCCAGAGCCGTCAACCCAGGAGAAAACGAGTAGAAGACCCCCAAACAGCCAAAGAGCAAAAGTACAAAAATGGGGACTTAGTCAATTTTTCACAAATTTCCCAAATCACTCCGCGCGCGCTCTGCAGCTAGGCCCTAAGTCCCCTCTGCCACCATGGATTTGCTTCAAACCTCTTGCAAAGTAAAGTATATATAGCCAGCAGTGCTCCCAGACCACGAAACTCACCCACAAACACCAGGAAGCCCCCCAAACAGGCCCCCGAAAACGCTACATAGAGCAAAATGTCAGAAATAGCCAAAAAAAAAATCGGCCTGGATTTTGTCCCAACCACTTCTACCCGGTATTAGACCTTCCCAGGAATGCCCCAAGACCCGGCAACCCACCCGCCAAGAAGCATAACACCCCCAAACAGGCCAAAAGCAAAATCTCATACTTGCAATATTTCTGGGCCTTCGGTCCAAACGCGCTGCGTAGCTAGGCCATAAGTCGGGGTTGGCACGACGGATTTCCTGAAAAGCAAATGCAATCAAGATTAGAGTGTCCCAGCAATGCTCCCAGACCACGAAACTCACCCACAAACAGACGGAACCCCCCCTAAGAGCACCTCAAAGGCAAGCAAGTCATCAAAAACACAAAAAAATTCCGCCTGGGATTTGGTCCAAAACACTTTTATCCGGTATTAGAGCTTCCCAGCAATGGCCCCAGAGCCGTCAACCCAGGAGAAAACGAGTAGAAGACCCCCAAACAGCCAAAGAGCAAAAGTACAAAAATGGGGACTTAGTCAATTTTTCACAAATTTCCCAAATCACTCCGCGCGCGCTCAGCAGCTAGGCCCTAAGTCCCCTCTGCCACCATGGATTTGCTTCAAACCTCTTGCAAAGTAAAGTATATATAGCCAGCAGTGCTCCCAGACCACGAAACTCACCCACAAACACCAGGAAGCCCCCCAAACAGGCCCCCGAAAACGCTACATAGAGCAAAATGTCAGAAATAGCCAAAAAAAAAATCGGCCTGGATTTTGTCCCAACCACTTCTACCCGGTATTAGACCTTCCCAGGAATGCCCCAAGACCCGGCAACCCACCCGCCAAGAAGCATACCACCCCCAAACCGGCCAAAAGCAAAATCTCATACTTGCAATATTTCTGGGCCTTCGGTCCAAACGCGCTGCGTAGCTAGGCCATAAGTCGGGGTTGGCACGACGGATTTCCTGAAAAGCAAATGCAATCAAGATTAGAGTGTCCCAGCAATGCTCCCAGACCACGAAACTCACCCACAAACAGACGGAACCCCCCCTAAGAGCACCTCAAAGGCAAGCAAGTCATCAAAAACACAAAAAAAATTCCGCCTGGGATTTGGTCCAAAACACTTTTATCCGGTATTAGAGCTTCCCAGCAATGGCCCCAGAGCCGTCAACCCAGGAGAAAACGAGTAGAAGACCCCCAAACAGCCAAAGAGCAAAAGTACAAAAATGGGGACTTAGTCAATTTTTCACAAATTTCCCAAATCACTCCGCGCGCGCTCTGCAGCTAGGCCCTAAGTCCCCTCTGCCACCATGGATTTGCTTCAAACCTCTTGCAAAGTAAAGTATATATAGCCAGCAGTGCTCCCAGACCACGAAACTCACCCACAAACACCAGGAAGCCCCCCAAACAGGCCCCCGAAAACGCTACATAGAGCAAAATGTCAGAAATAGCCAAAAAAAAAATCGGCCTGGATTTTGTCCCAACCACTTCTACCCGGTATTAGACCTTCCCAGGAATGCCCCAAGACCCGGCAACCCACCCGCCAAGAAGCATAACACCCCCAAACAGGCCAAAAGCAAAATCTCATACTTGCAATATTTCTGGGCCTTCGGTCCAAACGCGCTGCGTAGCTAGGCCATAAGTCGGGGTTGGCACGACGGATTTCCTGAAAAGCAAATGCAATCAAGATTAGAGTGTCCCAGCAATGCTCCCAGACCACGAAACTCACCCACAAACAGACGGAACCCCCCCTAAGAGCACCTCAAAGGCAAGCAAGTCATCAAAAACACAAAAAAAATTCCGCCTGGGATTTGGTCCAAAACACTTTTATCCGGTATTAGAGCTTCCCAGCAATGGCCCCAGAGCCGTCAACCCAGGAGAAAACGAGTAGAAGACCCCCAAACAGCCAAGGAGCAAAAGTACAAAAATGGGGACTTAGTCAATTTTTCACAAATTTCCCAAATCACTCCGCGCGCGCTCAGCAGCTAGGCCCTAAGTCCCCTCTGCCACCATGGATTTGCTTCAAACCTCTTGCAAAGTAAAGTATATATAGCCAGCAGTGCTCCCAGACCACGAAACTCACCCACAAACACCAGGAAGCCCCCCAAACAGGCCCCCGAAAACGCTACATAGAGCAAAATGTCAGAAATAGCCAAAAAAAAAATCGGCCTGGATTTTGTCCCAACCACTTCTACCCGGTATTAGACCTTCCCAGGAATGCCCCAAGACCCGGCAACCCACCCGCCAAGAAGCATACCACCCCCAAACAGGCCAAAAGCAAAATCTCATACTTGCAATATTTCTGGGCCTTCGGTCCAAACGCGCTGCGTAGCTAGGCCATAAGTCGGGGTTGGCACGACGGATTTCCTGAAAAGCAAATGCAATCAAGATTAGAGTGTCCCAGCAATGCTCCCAGACCACGAAACTCACCCACAAACAGACGGAACCCCCCCTAAGAGCACCTCAAAGGCAAGCAAGTCATCAAAAACACAAAAAAAATTCCGCCTGGGATTTGGTCCAAAACACTTTTATCCGGTATTAGAGCTTCCCAGCAATGGCCCCAGAGCCGTCAACCCAGGAGAAAACGAGTAGAAGACCCCCAAACAGCCAAAGAGCAAAAGTACAAAAATGGGGACTTAGTCAATTTTTCACAAATTTCCCAAATCACTCCGCGCGCGCTCTGCAGCTAGGCCCTAAGTCCCCTCTGCCACCATGGATTTGCTTCAAACCTCTTGCAAAGTAAAGTATATATAGCCAGCAGTGCTCCCAGACCACGAAACTCACCCACAAACACCAGGAAGCCCCCCAAACAGGCCCCCGAAAACGCTACATAGAGCAAAATGTCAGAAATAGCCAAAAAAAAAATCGGCCTGGATTTTGTCCCAACCACTTCTACCCGGTATTAGACCTTCCCAGGAATGCCCCAAGACCCGGCAACCCACCCGCCAAGAAGCATAACACCCCCAAACAGGCCAAAAGCAAAATCTCATACTTGCAATATTTCTGGGCCTTCGGTCCAAACGCGCTGCGTAGCTAGGCCATAAGTCGGGGTTGGCACGATGGATTTCCTGAAAAGCAAATGCAATCAAGATTAGAGTGTCCCAGCAATGCTCCCAGACCACGAAACTCACCCACAAACAGACGGAACCCCCCCTAAGAGCACCTCAAAGGCAAGCAAGTCATCAAAAACACAAAAAAAATTCCGCCTGGGATTTGGTCCAAAACACTTTTATCCGGTATTAGAGCTTCCCAGCAATGGCCCCAGAGCCGTCAACCCAGGAGAAAACGAGTAGAAGACCCCCAAACAGCCAAAGAGCAAAAGTACAAAAATGGGAACTTAGTCAATTTTTCACAAATTTCCCAAATCACTCCGCGCGCGCTCTGCAGCTAGGCCCTAAGTCCCCTCTGCCACCATGGATTTGCTTCAAACCTCTTGCAAAGTAAAGTATATATAGCCAGCAGTGCTCCCAGACCACGAAACTCACCCACAAACACCAGGAAGCCCCCCAAACAGGCCCCCGAAAACGCTACATAGAGCAAAATGTCAGAAATAGCCAAAAAAAAAATCGGCCTGGATTTTGTCCCAACCACTTCTACCCGGTATTAGACCTTCCCAGGAATGCCCCAAGACCCGGCAACCCACCCGCCAAGAAGCATAACACCCCCAAACAGGCCAAAAGCAAAATCTCATACTTGCAATATTTCTGGGCCTTCGGTCCAAACGCGCTGCGTAGCTAGGCCATAAGTCAGGGTTGGCACGACGGATTTCCTGAAAAGCAAATGCAATCAAGATTAGAGTGTCCCAGCAATGCTCCCAGACCACGAAACTCACCCACAAACAGACGGAACCCCCCCTAAGAGCACCTCAAAGGCAAGCAAGTCATCAAAAACACAAAAAAAATTCCGCCTGGGATTTGGTCCAAAACACTTTTATCCGGTATTAGAGCTTCCCAGCAATGGCCCCAGAGCCGTCAACCCAGGAGAAAACGAGTAGAAGACCCCCAAACAGCCAAAGAGCAAAAGTACAAAAATGGGGACTTAGTCAATTTTTCACAAATTTCCCAAATCACTCCGCGCGCGCTCTGCAGCTAGGCCCTAAGTCCCCTCTGCCACCATGGATTTGCTTCAAACCTCTTGCAAAGTAAAGTATATATAGCCAGCAGTGCTCCCAGACCACGAAACTCACCCACAAACACCAGGAAGCCCCCCAAACAGGCCCCCGAAAACGCTACATAGAGCAAAATGTCAGAAATAGCCAAAAAAAAAATCGGCCTGGATTTTGTCCCAACCACTTCTACCCGGTATTAGACCTTCCCAGGAATGCCCCAAGACCCGGCAACCCACCCGCCAAGAAGCATAACACCCCCAAACAGGCCAAAAGCAAAATCTCATACTTGCAATATTTCTGGGCCTTCGGTCCAAACGCGATGCGTAGCTAGGCCATAAGTCGGGGTTGGCACGACGGATTCCCTGAAAAGCAAATGCAATCAAGATTAGAGTGTCCCAGCAGTGCTCCCAGACCACGAAAGTCACCCACAAACACCAGGAAGCCCCCCAAACAGGCCCCCGAAAACGCTACATAGAGCAAAATGTCAGAAATAGCCAAAAAAAAAATCGGCCTGGATTTTGTCCCAACCACTTCTACCCGGTATTAGACCTTCCCAGGAATGCCCCAAGACCCGGCAACCCACCCGCCAAGAAGCATAACACCCCCAAACAGGCCAAAAGCAAAATCTCATACTTGCAATATTTCTGGGCCTTCGGTCCAAACGCGCTGCGTAGCTAGGCCATAAGTCGGGGTTGGCACGACGGATTTCCTGAAAAGCAAATGCAATCAAGATTAGAGTGTCCCAGCAGTGCTCCCAGACCACGAAAGTCACCCACAAACACCAGGAAGCCCCCCAAACAGGCCCCCGAAAACGCTACATAGAGCAAAATGTCAGAAATAGCCAAAAAAAAATCGGCCTGGATTTTGTCCCAACCACTTCTACCCGGTATTAGACCTTCCCAGGAATGCCCCAAGACCCGGAAACCCACCCGCCAAGAAGCATAACACCCCCAAACAGGCCAAAAGCAAAATCTCATACTTGCAATATTTCTGGGCCTTCGGTCCAAACGCGCTGCGTAGCTAGGCCATAAGTCGGGGTTGGCACGACGGATTTCCTGAAAAGCAAATGCAATCAAGATTAGAGTGTCCCAGCAATGCTCCCAGACCACGAAACTCACCCACAAACAGACGGAACCCCCCCTAAGAGCACCTCAAAGGCAAGCAAGTCATCAAAAACACAAAAAAAATTCCGCCTGGGATTTGGTCCAAAACACTTTTATCCGGTATTAGAGCTTCCCAGCAATGGCCCCAGAGCCGTCAACCCAGGAGAAAACGAGTAGAAGACCCCCAAACAGCCAAAGAGCAAAAGTACAAAAATGGGGACTTAGTCAATTTTTCACAAATTTCCCAAATCACTCCGCGCGCGCTCTGCAGCTAGGCCCTAAGTCCCCTCTGCCACCATGGATTTGCTTCAAACCTCTTGCAAAGTAAAGTATATATAGCCAGCAGTGCTCCCAGACCACGAAACTCACCCACAAACACCAGGAAGCCCCCCAAACAGGCCCCCGAAAACGCTACATAGAGCAAAATGTCAGAAATAGCCAAAAAAAAAATCGGCCTGGATTTTGTCCCAACCACTTCTACCCGGTATTAGACCTTCCCAGGAATGCCCCAAGACCCGGCAACCCACCCGCCAAGAAGCATAACACCCCCAAACAGGCCAAAAGCAAAATCTCATACTTGCAATATTTCTGGGCCTTCGGTCCAAACGCGATGCGTAGCTAGGCCATAAGTCGGGGTTGGCACGACGGATTCCCTGAAAAGCAAATGCAATCAAGATTAGAGTGTCCCAGCAGTGCTCCCAGACCACGAAAGTCACCCACAAACACCAGGAAGCCCCCCAAACAGGCCCCCGAAAACGCTACATAGAGCAAAATGTCAGAAATAGCCAAAAAAAAAATCGGCCTGGATTTTGTCCCAACCACTTCTACCCGGTATTAGACCTTCCCAGGAATGCCCCAAGACCCGGCAACCCACCCGCCAAGAAGCATAACACCCCCAAACAGGCCAAAAGCAAAATCTCATACTTGCAATATTTCTGGGCCTTCGGTCCAAACGCGCTGCGTAGCTAGGCCATAAGTCGGGGTTGGCACGACGGATTTCCTGAAAAGCAAATGCAATCAAGATTAGAGTGTCCCAGCAGTGCTCCCAGACCACGAAAGTCACCCACAAACACCAGGAAGCCCCCCAAACAGGCCCCCGAAAACGCTACATAGAGCAAAATGTCAGAAATAGCCAAAAAAAAATCGGCCTGGATTTTGTCCCAACCACTTCTACCCGGTATTAGACCTTCCCAGGAATGCCCCAAGACCCGGAAACCCACCCGCCAAGAAGCATAACACCCCCAAACAGGCCAAAAGCAAAATCTCATACTTGCAATATTTCTGGGCCTTCGGTCCAAACGCGCTGCGTAGCTAGGCCATAAGTCGGGGTTGGCACGACGGATTTCCTGAAAAGCAAATGCAATCAAGATTAGAGTGTCCCAGCAATGCTCCCAGACCACGAAACTCACCCACAAACAGACGGAACCCCCCCTAAGAGCACCTCAAAGGCAAGCAAGTCATCAAAAACACAAAAAAAATTCCGCCTGGGATTTGGTCCAAAACACTTTTATCCGGTATTAGAGCTTCCCAGCAATGGCCCCAGAGCCGTCAACCCAGGAGAAAACGAGTAGAAGACCCCCAAACAGCCAAAGAGCAAAAGTACAAAAATGGGGACTTAGTCAATTTTTCACAAATTTCCCAAATCACTCCGCGCGCGCTCTGCAGCTAGGCCCTAAGTCCCCTCTGCCACCATGGATTTGCTTCAAACCTCTTGCAAAGTAAAGTATATATAGCCAGCAGTGCTCCCAGACCACGAAACTCACCCACAAACACCAGGAAGCCCCCCAAACAGGCCCCCGAAAACGCTACATAGAGCAAAATGTCAGAAATAGCCAAAAAAAAAATCGGCCTGGATTTTGTCCCAACCACTTCTACCCGGTATTAGACCTTCCCAGGAATGCCCCAAGACCCGGCAACCCACCCGCCAAGAAGCATAACACCCCCAAACAGGCCAAAAGCAAAATCTCATACTTGCAATATTTCTGGGCCTTCGGTCCAAACGCGATGCGTAGCTAGGCCATAAGTCGGGGTTGGCACGACGGATTCCCTGAAAAGCAAATGCAATCAAGATTAGAGTGTCCCAGCAGTGCTCCCAGACCACGAAAGTCACCCACAAACACCAGGAAGCCCCCCAAACAGGCCCCCGAAAACGCTACATAGAGCAAAATGTCAGAAATAGCCAAAAAAAAAATCGGCCTGGATTTTGTCCCAACCACTTCTACCCGGTATTAGACCTTCCCAGGAATGCCCCAAGACCCGGCAACCCACCCGCCAAGAAGCATAACACCCTCAAACAGGCCAAAAGCAAAATCTCATACTTGCAATATTTCTGGGCCTTCGGTCCAAACGCGCTGCGTAGCTAGGCCATAAGTCGGGGTTGGCACGACGGATTTCCTGAAAAGCAAATGCAATCAAGATTAGAGTGTCCCAGCAATGCTCCCAGACCACGAAACTCACCCACAAACAGACGGAACCCCCCCTAAGAGCACCTCAAAGGCAAGCAAGTCATCAAAAACACAAAAAAATTTCCGCCTCGGATTTGGTCCAAACCACTTTTAGTGCTTCCCAGCAATGGCCCCAGACCCGTCAACTCACCTGCAAAGAGGTAGAACAACACCCCCACAAGTGCTGAGTCTTTCTTCATTGGGCGTAAACCAGCCCTCTGCTTTGATGGAAATAGGAGTCTGGAGGAGGAGGATAGAGGAGCATGTTCTTCTGAACTTGTGAACCTGAGGAATGCAGACTGCGGCACCTTCAAATAAATTAGCAAACTAGTGAAGACAGTTCTGCTGATGGGCTTGTTTTTGTGATTATCTGATTAAAGTTTGAATTATATTAACTGTGCACAACAAAGAAAGACAGACACACAGGAATAAAAGTGAATAAGGATGAAAAAGAAAGTTATTGATTCGTTGTCTCATTTTCAGGGCTCGAAGTCGCTATCACGGTCCAGGAATAAGAATAAGGCTTCGTCATCATACTCTGCGAATTCAGGCAGGGTGAGGTCAGTGTCACCTGACAGAGTAGAAATTCCCTCATCTATGTTGCTGGCCACCTCCTCTTCATCCGGCACGCTCTCTCGTACTCTGAAATCTGGTGGTATGAGGTGCTGATTCATCTTGATCATTGTTAACCTCTCCACATTTTTGGGCGAGAGGCGGCTCCGTTTGGGAGTTACAATCCCACCAGCCGCACTGAAAACCCGTTCAGAAGACACACTTGCGAGTGGGCAAGACAAGTAGTTTAAAGCCAGGTTGGTGAGCTGTGGCCACAATTCTTTTTTCCCATGCCAATACGCCAATGGGTCAGAATTAACATAGACCTCTGTTGAGTCATTCAGATAGTCCTTCACCATCGACTCAAGGTCCTCATCCAAGGTTCCTCCACTTTGCTTAGCTCTTGCTGTGCCTCTGACCTTTTGAGAACCAAACCCACGCAGAGCTAGCCAATCCTCTTCAGCCTCCAATGTTTCTGTTGTCTTTCGTGCAGATGATCCGGTTGCCGGTGTCTTTAATGGCTGAGAGGTCACTTGTGCCACAGCCACAGGTGCAGAAGTGGATTGTTTTGACTGGGGATGGCCTGCTGATGTACTGCCATTTCCTTCAATTTCCAGCCGTTCTGTTTCAAACTTCTTGGCTGACAAGGCTAGCCAACGTTTGTACTTTGGAACATGTTCATCATCAAAAGGAAAGAATGCTTGGCCTGCCAGCGCCTTTTTGTAGCGTGGATCCAGAATAGTAGCACAAATGTAATGCTGTTCTGAGTGGATCTTTTTAAGACGTTCATCACCTTGTAGGAGCTCTAATAATTGCTCAGCCAGAAGCAAAGAGTCTTGCTTTTTGTCATCTTTTCCAAACACAGAACACACCTCCTTCAGTTGGTCCTCCAGCATGTACAACAATGGGATAGCTTTTCCCAAATTAGAGTCCTCCTTGCTGACTGCACGCGTGAAGACCTCAAAAGGACGAAGCATGCGTGTCAGGCTTTCAACTATGTTCCATTGCGGCCCACCCATCCTCAGCTCCTCTATACCCTCTTTCAAGAAATATTGATCGAGTTCCGTATACTGCTCATACAGACGCTCAAGCATGTAGAAGGTTGAGTTCCAACGTGTTACCACCTCCTGGATGAGTGCTTTCACTGGCATTTGACATTGATATAGCAGGCTCCTCAGCTGCTTCCGGGCCTTAAAAGAATGCCTGAAATGCTTGCAAATTTTTCGGCAGGTCTCCAATACACTGTACGCTGCACTGCGTTTATTACCCAAGAATTTTTGGACAACCAGGTTTATACAGTGCGCCAAACACGGCACTCTGAAATAGTAACCGTCCCTCATGGCCTTAACTATATTGGCGCCATTGTCCGTGGAAACATAACCAACCTTGCGTTTTAGTGGGGACAGACAGTTAAGGACCTTTGTGTTAAAGACATCCAAAATGTTTTCTGCTGTGTGACGTTTCTCCAAACCAAACATGGCTAGTGTTGCATGTTTCCGAGCACCTTTAAAAACAATGTTAGTGTCAACACCTGAGTTTAGCTTTGCTTTAGCCCCTGAAAAAGAGACCCAGTGTGCAGTGATGCACATGTAATCAGCGCCTGCGCCACTGGTCCACATGTCTGTTGTCAGATGTATAGTGTGAACAGCACTCTTCTGCAAAGCTGCCCCAATCACCTTCAGAACATCTTCATGTAGTGCTGGAACCGCAACTCGGGCAAAATAGAACCGGCTAGGAACCTTCCATTTAGGGCAGAGCGCTGTCACTAATTCTAGAAAACCAACCCCTTCTACAAAAGAAAAAGGGAGAAGGTCCAGAGCTAGCATTTTAGCCAGCTTAGTGTTATACAGACGGGTCATTGGGTGGTTGCGTTCATATTGCGCTTCTGTAAACAACATCTTTTTAATGTTGCCCTGGACCAATGATTTACGGGATGATGATGATCTCTTCGACCCAGTTACGCTCGCTGATGAACTTTTCCGCATTGATGTCTCACTCTCTCCCACACTCTTAGTGTGGCTCCCATGGGGTGTGCTGCTGACAGGGGAACTGGGTGTAAGTGAAGTGTTTGAATCGTCTTCTACCTCCTCGTCATCACCAGATGAAAAAACAACGTTTTCATTGCGTGCAATTGCGGCTTCCTTGATCGTGTGTAGGTGCGCAAACCATTGGACATCGTGCGTTCTCCTAAGATGACCTCTCTGGCCTCCGGTACCATAGTTGGAACCCAACTTACCACGACTAACTCGAAGCTTACAAATGCTACAAATGGCTACGTTTTCCTTTTTTGGGCAAACACTAAAGAAGTCCCAAACTGGAGACTTGAAATGTCTTCGGGGGCCGGAGGAGGCGGCGATACTGGTGGTGGTGGTCCTGCTGCTAATGCCAGATGAAGTGGAGGATGTGGATTGCCGAACTTCAGTACGTTTTGCACTTTCACCACCACGAATTGAGGTCGAGGACGAGGTGGGTACCTTCTTGCGAGGAAGAAATATGGAAGCGGTAGGTTTTGGTGTACTACTTAACTCCAAATCTAATGATTCCATTTCCATTGCCTCCTCGCCGACATCATCATCACGCTCAGCAGCTTCTCGGGATAGGGTCAAAATGTCTCTTTGCTGCATGCCCGGTGGGGCTGCAGTGACCTTTGTGATGACTGGCTCGTCGTCATCGTGAGAGGCTTCATCACCAGCAGTATCTGTCACTTCTTGTTGAGCCTCATCACACTCCATAGGTTTGAGTTTTTGGACGACCTTCCTTTTACGCTTAGGTACCGGTGTCAGATCATGGTGTGCCTCACTGTCAGACCGCAGTTGTGGTTCCCAAGACAGATCACTTGCATCAGAACGAGGTGGGCTTGAAGAAGATGTAGACACCCCCTTTGATCTTTTCCTTGCTAGGGATGTGGAAGACAATGAATGATCATCAGGAGGAGTGGCTTCCAATGATACCTCGGCTTCATTGTCGATTTCCAAATGTGCCCCTACTTCGGGAGGAACAACTATTGTGGGCACTTGTGAACCTCCATGCACCTTTGCTTGCGCATCTCCTTTTGCTGCCTCTCCTTCCACATGTACTTGGGCGTGTACTTGCACATGGTGTTGTTGTTGCGGCTGTGGTTGTTCAACACTTGTCAGATGAGTTACAACAACCTGTGTTGATTCAGGGACATTGCTGCTACTTTCTTGCGATGAGCCAACATCACTGGTCGATGGTGATTGGAGAAGTACACTGACTGCCTCTGAAGCACTCAAGGGCTTTGACTTAAGTTGGCGTGGTGGTGGAGGCACTGAACCCAATGGAGCAGGGGTGCTGCTCCCAGCTTGGTCCCCAGCAGATCCTGCTGCTGCAGGCGTACTTTTTTTTTTGCTCCCAAAAAAAGTGGCGGGTGGCACACCAGCCTCCTTGGTAACTTGCTTCTTTAGCTCCTTACTAGCAACTTTCTTGCTAGAGGAGCTACGGAGAACTTTCTTTGGGGGCGGGGCCATCTTCTTCAGAGCAGGTCAGACAGCAGGCCGCAGTTGCACGAATTGTAGAGTTGTCTGAGGCCAGACGTGACGTCGCGTGACGTTATGCTGCACACACACACCGCTGCAGGACTTCTTCCAGGCACTGGTGGTTCTCTTGAGTCTTGTGCACCTAAAAAAAATGGAAGACAGAGGAACATCAGTTCAGTTATAGAGCACAAAAAAATCGAAAAACACTGCTAAATCAGCACAATCCCAATCCATCCATGCCCATCATAATGTTTAAATTCAAGACAACCCACAGAAAGACTAGGCCCATGCAAGACTCACTACCCCTGGGCATAAATAAAGGTTGAAAAGTAGGCAAAATGGTTGGAGGCCTAACAACAAAGCCTGCATTTAAAATAGCCACTTGCCTGCCAGCACATGGCCAGTGCCTGTAGCTGCACTCAAAATGGCCACCAGCCACATGGCATGTACCTCCCCATGAACACCCCCAAAAATCGAAAAACACTGCAAAATCAGCACAATCCCATTCAATCCATGGCCTCCATGATGTTTAAATTCAAGACAACCCACAGAAATACTAGGCCCATGCAAGACTCACTACCCCTGGGCATAAATAAAGGTTGAAAAGTAGGCAAAATGGTTGGAGGCCTAACAACAAAGCCTGCATTCAAAATGGCCACTTGCCTGCCAGCACATGGCCAGTGCCTGTAGCTGCACTCAAAATGGCCACCAGCCACATGGCATGTCCCTCCCCATGAACACCCCCAAAAATCGAAAAACACTGCAAAATCAGCACAATCCCATTCCATCCATGGCCTCCATGATGTTTAAATTCAAGACAGCCCACAGAAAGACTAGGCCCATGCTAGACTCAAATACCCCTGGTGAAAAGGCCACAAGTACAGGCCCAAAAAACGAAAATCACTGAAAAATCTGCACAATCCCATTCCATCCATGGCCTCCATGATGTTTAAATTCAAGACAACCCACAGAAAGACTAGGCCCATGCAAGACTCACTACCCCTGGGCATAAATAAAGGTTGAAAAGTAGGCAAAATGGTTGGAGGCCTAACAACAAAGCCTGCATTCAAAATGGCCACTTGCCTGCCAGCACATGGCCAGTGCCTGTAGCGGCACTCAAAATGGCCACCAGCCACATGGCATGTCCCTCCCCATGAACACCCCCAAAAATCGAAAAACACTGCAAAATCAGCACAATCCCATTCAATCCATGGCCTCCATGATGTTTAAATTCAAGACAACCCACATAAATACTAGGCCCATGCAAGACTCACTACCCCTGGGCATAAATAAAGGTTGAAAAGTAGGCAAAATGGTTGGAGGCCTAACAACAAAGCCTGCATTCAAAATGGCCACTTGCCTGCCAGCACATGGCCAGTGCCTGTAGCTGCACTCAAAATGGCCACCAGCCACATGGCATGTCCCTCCCCATGAACACCCCCAAAAATCGAAAAACACTGCAAAATCAGCACAATCCCATTCAATCCATGGCCTCCATGATGTTTAAATTCAAGACAACCCACTGAAATACTAGGCCCATGCAAGACTCACTACCCCTGGGCATAAATAAAGGTTGAAAAGTAGGCAAAATGGTTGGAGGCCTAACAACAAAGCCTGCATTCAAAATGGCCACTTGCCTGCCAGCACATGGCCAGTGCCTGTAGCTGCACTCAAAATGGCCACCAGCCACATGGCATGTACACCCCCAAAAATCGAAAAACACTGCAAAATCAGCACAATCCCATTCCATCCATGGCCTCCATGATGTTTAAATTCAAGACAGCCCACAGAAAGACTAGGCCCATGCTAGACTCAAATACCCCTGGTGAAAAGGCCACAAGTACAGGCCCAAAAAACGAAAATCACTGAAAAATCTGCACAATCCCATTCCATCCATGGCCTCCATGATGTTTAAATTCAAGACAACCCACAGAAAGACTAGGCCCATGCAAGACTCACTACCCCTGGGCATAAATAAAGGTTGAAAAGTAGGCAAAATGGTTGGAGGCCTAACAACAAAGCCTGCATTCAAAATGGCCACTTGCCTGCCAGCACATGGCCAGTGCCTGTAGCTGCACTCAAAATGGCCACCAGCCACATGGCATGTCCCTCCCCATGAACACCCCCAAAAATCGAAAAACACTGCAAAATCAGCACAATCCCATTCCATCCATGCCCTCCATGATGTTTAAATTCAAGACAGCCCACAGAAAGACTAGGCCCATGCTAGACTCAAATACCCCTGGTGAAAAGGCCACAAGTACAGGCCCAAAAAACGAAAATCACTGAAAAATCTGCACAATCCCATTCCATCCATGCCCTCCATGATGTTTAAATTCAAGACAGCCCACAGAAAGACTAGGCCCATGCACCACTCACTACCCCTGGTCAAGGCCCCAACAACAGGTCAAAAATCGAAAAACACAGAAAAATCAGCACAATCCCAATTCATCTATGGCCTCCATGATGTTTAAGTTCAAGACAACCCACAGAAAGAATCAGCCACCCACCACTGAGTACCCCTGGGCAAAAGGCCCCAAAACAGCCCAAAAATCGAAAATTCCAAAATTTTAGTTGCAGCAACTGTAATGCCCCAAACAAACTTACTTGTAAAATTTCTAATCCAACAGTGATCCAAAGAAAGTCAAAAAGGCCTCAAATCCAAAGATCCAGCAGCATCCACAAAAAGTAATCCTTCCAGCTCCACATCCAAATGAAAAGTGACCAGGAGATGGACAAAGCACTGGGAGGAGCCTGCTGAACAGGAACAGGAAGTTGAAGACTATGGGGCACTTCCTTCCTCCCACCCCCCTGCCCCCCTCCCCAAAATGGACTCCTCGCTAAAAAAGTGCAGGCAAATGTCAAACTAAGGAGTTATTCACATAAAAATCATCATTTCTAGAAGGTTTATGCTGCTTGCTGGTGGATTTCTTGTGCAGAATTGCAAATTTATATTTTCGCTCGCCGCATCTCAAATCTCGCAATTGCGAAGTACCGCGAGACGTGATCTCGCCGTACTCGCGTTGACAAACTATCGCTGGCAAGCCGCGATGACGTAATCGCGTTCGCCAATTCCCGCGGGATCACACAGCAAGATCCAAAATGGCGCAGCACTCGCAAACTATCGAAAAAAACAACTCGGCAAACGATGATAAACGCCGCGCGCCGCAAAAATTGTATCACCAACGCCGCGCGCCGCCAAAAATATCCGCTGCGTGCGAATTTGCGGATTTTGCGGGAAATCCGCAAATCTCGCGGATTGCGGATTTCCCGAAAATCCGCAAAATCCGCGAGCGTAACGGATTTTCCGCCCATGCTTAGGTGGCATGCACCCAGTGCTTTCTGCCGTCCAGCCGAACTGCAGTCCTCGTTGACAACAAGACTTTGTAGGGTCCCACGAACCTTGGCTCGAGATTTCGTTTTCTCCCAAAATTGCAGATTAACACCCACTCGCCAGGTTAGAGCCGATGTCCAGGTCCTTCTGTCTGTGCCGGTAGAGCTTCAAAAACCTGTTGATGAATCAAACTCAATTGAGCAGTCAGATCGTAAAGATAGTCAATCAACATTGGATATTCAATTCTACTAAATTCCTTAGGCCTCGGAACTCCCCAAACATTCGCAGGATGGCCGAACACAATCTCATATGGGCTAAGCCCTACTCGAGAGTGCACAGTTGCCCTGGTCGATAAGAGAGCTAGAGGCAATGCATCAGGCCATGATAAACCAGTCGTTGCTTGGATTTTGGCAAGTTTCAGTTTCAGAGTACCATTGTACCCTTCCACCAAACCTGCCGATTGAGGATGGTTAGCACTATGACATTTTTGGCGAATACCCAAACCCGCACACACACTCTTCATCACACTTCCCACAAACTCACTACCATTATCCGACCATACGATCCGTGGCATTCCATACCTGGGGAAATATTCCTTGAGTAGAACTTTTGCTGTGGACAGGGCAGTATTATCTTTAAGAGGGTAGGCCTCAATCCATCTGGAGAATGCACAAACCACAACCAATACATATTTTAAATTATTACATCTCTCCATATGGATGAAGTCCAACTGGATAACTTCAATGGGGCATGTAGGAGGAGCAAAATGACCAGTTGGAGTGGGGGTGCCCTTGCCAGGATTATGCATCAAACATACCATACAGGTCTTGACCACTCTCTCAGCACACTTAGCAATCCCATCATTCTTCCATACAGGGGACAACAATTTACATATACCTTTCGCGCTAATATGTGACATGCCGTGGGCCATAGTAACAACAGCAAGCACATATGCATCCGGTAACATCCATCTCTGATATTCTGACAAATCAACCCAACATCCATTCGTGTCTAACTTCCCCGTGCTTTCTTTCCACTTAGCCTTTTCCTTTTCGGTGGCCTCATTCTGAATCGCTTTCACACTCTCAACTGTGTCCTCACACATACCAGTCTCCGTCGGCCATCTCACTGAACTCGTAACATACATTCGATTCGTCAGATTCTTGGCCGTTTCCTTAGCAATCTCGTCTGCAAACGCGTTACAACGACCAACATCATCTGTAACCTTTCGATGCGCGCTGCATTTAATGATTGCCACTTGCTTAGGCAATGTAAGTGCATCCAAAAGATCGTTCACGAGCTGTCCGTGTTGGATCTTCGTACCATGCGACGTCATGAATCCTCTTTCTCTCCACAATCGACCAAAGCTATGCGCTACGCCAAATGCATACTGACTGTCGGTAAACACATTCACTCGCTTTCCTTTAGACAAAACAAATGCTCTCGTTAAAGCAATCAACTCTGCCGCTTGCGCCGAATTCTGACTCAATCTCGCAGTTTCCACAACCGTACTCAACGTCACTACAGCATACGCAGTCATCACAAGACCATTCAGCAACTTGAAGCATGAACCATCAACGTACAAAGTACCATCGGGATCTACCAATGGAGTGTTTTTCAGGTCAATACGACCCTTCGTCTCTTCTTCAGTTCTTAAG
Source organism: Lissotriton vulgaris (assembly GCF_964263255.1). NCBI lineage: Eukaryota > Metazoa > Chordata > Amphibia > Caudata > Salamandridae > Lissotriton > Lissotriton vulgaris. Next base: position 45,037 of record NW_028244142.1, on the reverse strand, counting down.
TAACAGTCATGTGGTGCTACATCACCTGATTCCATATTGATCGGCAACAATGTCGCTGGGTTCAACACATTACAACGTTTTATCTGTATATGACTTGCCAAAAGTGTCAACTCATAACCGGACAACCTTGCGCTCGTCAAGTGTTGAGTCTTCGTTCGATTCAAGAGAGTGTCAACTGCATGCGGAACCATCAATGTAAGCACATTATCCATGACCATACCTGCGGACTGTCGAATGGACACCGCAGCTGCCGCTGTCGCTCTTAAACAACTTGGCAACGCTCTAGCTACTGGGTCTAAGGTCGAAGAAAAATATGCACATGGACGCTGTTTGCCGCCAAATTGTTGCGTCAAAACACTTAACGCACAACCTTCTCTCTCGTGAACGTATAGTGTAAACGGCTTACTGTAATCAGGAGTACCTAACACAGGAGCCGAACACAACGCATCACGCAATTCAGAAAAACTTTTCTGACAATCTTCAGTCCATGGCAAAGGAGTCGGAACATCCTTGCACGTGAGAGCTAACAATGGCTTCGCTAACAATGAAAAGTTTGGAATCCATTGTCTGCAGTATGACGTGATACCTAGAAAGGCACGTACATCTCTCTGAGTTGTTGGCACAGTCATTCGAGCAATCGCTGCAATTCTTTCTGGGGTCAACCTTCTTCCCTCCTTTGACAATAAGTGACCTAAATAGGTTACTTCTTGACAACAATACTGTAGCTTAGAAGGCGACACCTTGTGATGTAAGTCACATAAATGCTTTAACAACGATACTGTAGCAGTTTTACAAATGTGCTCAGTGTCGGCAGCTACTAACAGATCATCAACGTATTGAATCAAGGCCGCACCCGCAGGTAACACAAATGCATCAAGTTGACTCTTAAGGGCCTGACTGTAGATCGATGGACTCTCACAGTAGCCCTGTGGTGCGCGTTTAAACCGAAAACTGCGACCACCTAATGAGAAGCCGAATAGATCTCTGCTTTCTTCAGCAATCGGAATGCTAAAGAAAGCATTCTTTAGGTCGATCACCGAAAACCAGGAGGCAGAGGCTGGAATCAGGGTCAGCAAAGCTGTAATATCAGGCACCACTGGGAACTGTGGAATCACGATTTTATTCACTTCTCTCAAATCAATTACAAAACGGTACACAGGAGGCTTGGATGGGTCAGTTCGTTTCAAAATAGGTAACACAGGACTATTACACACATTTCCCCGAGTTTCTTCAATAACACCCTTTTCGATCAAATCATAAATGATCGCTAATAGCACTCGCTCGCCATCAAGAGAGATACGATATTGTGGGATACGTGGTAATCTCACATGTGATTTCAATTGGACTACATAAGGTGGTATGTCCAGTAGGCCCACATCATTGGGACCTGTTGCCCATAAAGACTCAGGAAGGGAACTCAATTCCGGCGGGAGCTTATCAGTTGACAAGTACATAGGAGAGATCACTCTCTGACCTAATGTAAGCTCCACTCCTGTAGGAGAGCAATACAGAGTCGCATATAACCTCTTCAACAAATCCAGACCCAAAAGATTCTCACCACAACCAGTAGTTAAAATCAAAGGAGCCTCTAGCTCACGTGGCCCAATCGTAAGGGACAAAGGGCTAGAAACTGGATTGCTAACCGGGGCGCCAGAGAATCCAACAGAAACGTTCGTTAAGCCAGACAAAGATGCGCCAGGGAGTTTCGAATGCATGATGGAACTTTTTGCTGCACCAGTGTCCAACAGAAAAGGCTCAACTACGCCCGATGTGGCAACTGCGACGTAAGGCCCTCTCTGATCAACCGGAACTGATACTACTCCCTCTCTTTGTCTATGGCTGTCCTAGTAATTGTTGTCCGCACCAATCTCATGCTCAACATAATAGTCATCCACATGATACTGCACAGATCTACCAGACGATGTATTTCGCTGATCAAAACAATTGTTCGCGTCCGATGAAGGAGCAGAACGCTCATTTTGATTGTGAGAGGTGTCACGACCTCTACCTCGAGATGCCTGCTGATGACCACCACGACCTCCTCGAACCGAAACACCATTCGTTCGGTCACGTAAAACAGGGCAATTAAACTTCAAATGGCCCTCACCCCTACAATATGCACACTGATTATACCCAAGCATAGATCTGGATGCAGAGGAGTCGGAGCGCGACTGCATCCTAGAAGACTGCGCTTGCGGTCGATACTGCACATGCTGCTGTTGCGAGTCATTCTGATTCAAGCGTGGAGGATACGCTTGCTGCAATAAGACCTTAGTTTTTAGCTCCTTCGTTTTCTTATCCGCACGATCTTTCTCCTCTTTTTCTCTATTCTCATAATATTGAGCCGTTGCTAATATTTGAGCTGTGGTTGAAACAGCCCATGCACTTTCAGAATTTTTCAATTTGTTGCATAACTCAGGCAACAGATTAAGCACTAACTTATCGACAAACAAACGCTGACCTCCCTCAGTGCTCATATCCTGACCACTATGATCGATAAATGCCTCCTCAAACCTAGTAAAGAAATCGGAGACACTCTTGTCTTTCTTTTGTTTGCAAGCAGACAATTTATCCCAGTTCACCCTCATCGCTGGCATAAGTGTTTTCATGAGCGTAATGATTCTTTGGGGCAGATCTGTAATTAACTGTTCAGGCTTAGCCCCACCAACTTGCCGTCCATCAACCGCTACAAGTGCAGCCCAATCACCACCTAACTCGGCTGCATGATTCTCTTGACGAATTTTCGCCCAGATCGGTTGCGGTACGACATTACCAAACAACATGTCGATATCAGCAAGGTTCATAATAGAAGCATCCAAGAGTTGGGATAACTCCTTGTAATAACCTGCTGGATTCTTCCGGGGGTCAGGCAAGGATTGTTTCACCTGCAAGACTTCGGATCGCTTCCATGGGAGGTGTATCCAAACTCTCTGGAAGTGTGGCAAAATTGCAGGATTAGCAGTAGCATCACCCGGCATCCACACTGGGGGAACCTCTCGCATAGGATACTGACCAGATTTCGCTTTCGGGTCATCGGAGTCGTCATCAAACGACACTCGAGAAGGCACTGTGGACCTAAAAGCTAACAAACGCTCTAATGCACGCCGTACATCTCCACCTACAATCATACCGTTCGAAAACTGACTTTGAATTTCAGTCAAATCGGGCGGTACGATATCTAACTCATCATTATCCCACTCTTCTCTCAATGATTTGCACATCTCCTCGAACACGAATCTCTGTGTGGGCTCATTAAACTGAGAGAATGTATCGAAAACTATGCACGAAGTGTACTTAGCAGGGTGTCTAATCCACCTACGCGCCATAGTTACTAACTTCTCACTCTCCCTTCCACCAGGGATTTGACTTCTTCTCTGGGAGATTTCAGAGACATCGGATTCAAATAACGATCCGAAAAGTGGAGAATAGAGAGTAGCAACAGAATGAGGTATACGGTTACGAACAGAAGGAGAAGAAGAAAGAAGAACAGGAGCAATAATATTAGGAGTAAACGTAGGAGCAGTAGGAAGAAGAGGTGGTCAAGGAGCAGGGCCCACTTGAGGAACAAGGGGATTCGGAGGAACAGGGCCAGCTACAGGCTGACCAGCAGCCGCCGGAACAACAAGCGGAAGAACAGGAGGAACTATAGGGGCTATAGTACCCTGTACATAAGGAGGTGGTGACTTTAGTAAATAAGATAACAAAGGATCCTCTTTCGATGTTTCTTCCTTCTTTTCAGAACTCGACGGTAAAACCGGATAACATTTATCCACCGTCATGCTATGCTGTCTAATAGAAACTTCCTTTTCCTTCTCTACTTTGTCTCGCTGATGCTGTTCTGCACCTTGCATCATCGAAATGATACCCTCTTTCTTATTTTTCTTAATCTGCTTGATTTCTTTCTGTCTGGCTTCTTTGCGCCATAACCGAAAGGAATCAAACATTGCTGGCCTAGCTTTCTTTTTAAACAATTTTGCTTCGAGATTATCTAAAATCTCAGTTTCAAAGCTACCATGGGGTGGCCAACTAAGGACACCATCTTTCCTCGTATAACGGATCCAAAATTCATTACATACAATGGGGCCCACTCCATGTCGACTATAGAGCTCATAAATCGGAGTTCCAACTGGAGGTATCGGACACGAGTCCTCCAACCGGGAATCCGTGTTGCAACATCTAAAGAAACCAAACAAAATACTCCGGCCAGGCATCGTGCACACTAACCGGGTTTCAAACTTCAAGGGTTATCGAATTACGATATCCTCGCAAAAATACGAGACCCTCGGTTTTTGGCAATTGCAATTGTCAAAGAAAAACCCAAAAGAGAGAACCAACAACTAAAGACCACAAATGCAATGGAACCATGCAACCAACCAAGTTTCAACAACAACAACCAAGTTTCAAAGTACGAAGCAAATGTCCCAAAAAGGAACCAAAGAATTAACCTAAGGACTGGGAGCAACCCACAAATACTTAACTGAAAGAACAATAGCGTCACCAGGAAGACCCGTCTATCGTCTCGCCGTACAAAGGACTACGCCAGGCGCCAAAACAGGTCGACAGTCAGGGCATCAGTCCATCGCAGCCGTCAGGAAGTGGGAATCTTCGCGGGGAAAATCTTCGAACCACTTATTTCGACAACAGGATCGATGAAGCGGGGTGCACCTTCCCTCGGAGATTTCACACGAAGTTCCTCACGATCGTCAGGCTTTGGACCGGTACCGCATGATGTCGCCCCAGGTTGGGCGCCAACTGAAGGACTGGGCTAATTTAAGGCCCAGCGGTGCCAGGGGACAACACCTGAAACCTTCGTGGGTATACCTGTTCGGCGTACAAATCACAGAGACACAGGACACTTCCTTCGGCGTCAAAGATCAGCGTTTATTTACTGCAGGGACACAGAAATCGCTAGAAGTACAACAGAGTGTATGTTCAGAGAGTCTGCTTCGAATTGCAAAAGTGGATCGCTCCTTTTATACACATTTTCGTCATTGCACAACATAACGAACAAAAGGTTACAACTCAGTTCCCACAGTAAATTTCAAAAGGATTGCATTCATGTTTTCAGAAGCCCGGAACACAATTACAGAAACATTGCCGGTTCCCAACTGTAAAAGCACGCTATCCCACCATTAGGCACATTCCATTCTAGTTGTAAACGAGCTAAGAGAAGGGACAGGAACAGGTGCAAGGAAAACAAAGACAGACAACAGATTGAAAAGAGTGTGGGGGCAATATCGGAAGCGTGATCACAGGATCAAAGGATTTGAGCCTAACGTATGCAAGGCTGAAACAATAGACCGGCACGGCAAGATGAGCCTCGAGCGGAGCCATCTGCCTTTGCCGTGTCATTCCCCTAGTCATAAAGGCACACTCAAAGGAATATACATCTTCCGCAAGAGCTTGGGAATCCCAGGGTCATCGAGCGGACATTGTCCGTTCGCCGGCTACGTGAGGGCAAGAAACAAAATGGATGCCGTATCTAAAATGGAACCCGAAGGTTCGGATGAAGAAACCCGTAAATAAGACGAACCCTTCTAAGTAGTGTAGCAAAAACACGTACACCTACTAAACTCATCATTTGCGGTTCGTAGATACCAAACTCATCCATATCCGATCAAGCCCAAAGCCTCATTACGATTCTCACGGAACCTCACTGGGATCAGGCGTGTTGCGTTTCTCATAACATCAGGAAGCCCTGCTTAAGAAGAACTATAGAAACATTACGACGCCACTCAATAGAGGCCTCCAGAAACATTAGGTGTTGTTCAATGTGTATTTTCAGAAATATAAAGGCTAAGTAGGTTTACCAGGAAACATCGGGGTGCAGTCAAAAACATTAGATGGTTGGGGCTGCCTGCTAAGGGCTCCCAGAACCATTTCGGGGCTGCAGTATTATGGTGTTTCTGCTCAGTGAGTAGAGTTATCAAGCCAATGTTGCTCGATGAGTGCTACCACGGACTGTGGATGCTATAAGTACAACTACACCAAGATGGGGAATTTGATCTATCACTTTACCAAGTGCAGCTGCCCTCTGGGTAATGTCCCAAACATTAGCTGCTAGCAATGAGTGTTGCGCTTCTGTGGTGTTCGACTAAAACAGATAGCCTCCTAACGACAGCGCATTGCTCTATGGCTGCTAGTAATATGTTCTAGGATCATTTTTTTCAGTTAAGGTCCGCGCTGTATAAAAACTCATAAAAACGTCCCACGCCCACAGCACTGCATTAGCCACCCAGTGTGACCTTCATATCACCCGCCCCCGATGGCCCTCTGCATAGCGCGAAGACTTTGCTCCTTGTATAGCGCCTCTTCCTCCTCTCCCACAGACAGCTCTTCACTCCCAGTTACCCGGGGCCCACCCGTGGGTGCAGCGCTCACCATTACCTGGCACTGCAACCCTCCACACTCCTCCACATTCCTCGCAAGCCCCACTTGTAACTTTCTCCTCCTGTATCATTACTGTTCCTATTGTGAAGCGCTACCTTCGGCTTAAGTCCTCGCTATATATCAACGCCCAGGCTCCCCCCCCCCCCAAGGAATTACCCACCGTAAGGCCCCTTTCCTCACTGATCTCTTCCGCCTCCTGTGTTAGCAGTATTCCATACTTAGTTTTCTCCAGGCGTTCTCAGCGATCTTGTCCTTCCGTCTATTTCCATGGCCGTCACTTGACAGTGTCATGCCTCGGTTGTCCGTCTTCTCTTACAATGCCAGTCGTTCCCGGGTGCACTGTGCTGGGTGCTGCTGACAACTTGGCTGTCGGAGAGTGAACATGGAGCGTTTCCTGCAGGGCCGCCCTAAGGGTAAGGAGCCCGAGGGAGGGAAAAATGCAACATGCACAGTCACTGCCCCGTCCTTTTCAGACTGGGGGGCATGTTTTTTAGGTTTGAGTGACGGATGTCGTCACAGATAGAAAGAACCTAAAAAACACGCCCCAAATCCGAAAAAGACGGGGCTTAAAGGGAGTGACGCCCCTCTCCTCCAATGGCTGGCCAGCATTTACGAGGCCAGCCAATGGAGAAGAGGGACGGGTTCAAGCCCCCTACACTAAGAAACATAAAATCTCGGAGCTCCGCCCACTGCTTACACAGTGCGACGGAGTCCTCGACCTAAAAAGGAAAAACTGCTTTATTGAAAAAGCAGTCACAGACATGGTGGTGTGCTGATCCCAGCAGGCCACCATCCCTGTGAGTGCTAGCCATTCCCAATGGGGACACAAATTGCGCTTGTCTCATGAATAATGATTAGGCATGCATTTTGTGACCCCATTGGGACTCGCAAATAGTGTCTGAGACACTGTTGTGCATTCAGTTTAGCAAGTCGCAAATTGAGAGCCGCAATTCTGCGCAATTTGTGACTCTCTAAACTGAAAGGTCGTACATCTGGCCCACAATTTTTTAATTTGATGGTTTTTATTAAAAATATATTATATATACAAGAAGATGTCATTAAAACATTTTTTTTTGGTAGTTTTATTTTCAATGTATTCTAAGTAGGGGTGGGCGGAATTTACAGAATGGACTATTGCGGAGAGGCCCGGAGATTGACCAAATCTCCGTGCCTCTCCGCAATATTTCCGTTTCGCAGAGCCCGCCCACCTCCCGCCGGCCTCCTGCTTCCCGCCCGCCTATTAATCATATTTTAAAGCTGGAAATAAAGTTAAAAGAAAACTTACCCTGGCAAGGAATGCACATGCGCAGGCTCCTACGCATGCGCAGTTTCAAAGAAGAAGCCGGACCGGGAAGTTTGCGGAGCAATAATAAGATACGTTTCCTTTTAACTTTATTTCCAGCTTTAAAATATAATTAATAAGGTGGGCAGGAAGGCAGGCAGGAAGCGGGAAGCGGGCGGGCGGCCAATTTCCGTTCCGCTCTGGATTGTGTGGAAATTTGCACCGTTTTTCCGCCTTCTTTGCGGAAGGCAGAAAGTGCAATTATCGCACATTCCGTAAATGTCCGCCCACCCCTTATTCTAAGTAACAAAATTCAGGGTTTACAATTTTAATTTCAAGTACTAGTAACTCATAAAGTATAACACATTTCAACATGTATGTTTTTTAAACAGCTTTATATTACCATTCCATTTTTTAATACAGTTATAAGTTTTGAAAAAAATGTATTTACTTTTTACATTGTTTGCAAAATATTTTTATTTTACAGAAATATAGTCATATTTTTTAAATGTTAAAAAATACATATACTATTTATGTTTGATAGTTTCAATGTATTTTTAAGAAATAAAATACATTTTAGTACATTTGTTTTACATATATTTTGTATACATTTTTGGTAATTTTATTGTTATCATAAAATTATTTAGTATGTATTTTTTAGTATGTTACATTTTTTAACAGTTTTTTGGGGAATTATTTAGTACATTAAATAATATTATTTTGTAAAATATATTATTTAATATATTAAATAATTGACACACATGTAGCAAAGTTTCTTTTTTTTAAATCCACCTTTTAAAATAAATTTTTAGTTGTTAAACATTGTCATATTGTTTGCATGTTAACAATATTAATTTGTTATTTTAATATTCTGTAAATTATATATAACATACATCTTTTTTTATATATATTAAATATATTTTATGTTATTGTAATATTTAATATATATTTTAGAGGTTTTTTGTTACATAGTATGGTGTAGGTTTGGAAGTTTAGTGTTTGGTTTGTTTATCATGGTTTTTAAGAAAAGGCTAGTGTTATTGAGTGTTAAATATATGTTATTTAAATGTGTTATGTTATATTAAATGTAATACTTAATTTATGTTGGGTTGTATGTGTTTTTGTGGGAGGGTGTTGTTTTTGCCTGTTTGCAGGTTTCCAATTTCGATTTACCACGGCGGTGAAGAGGTATTTTGTTTCCTGAAAGGAAATTGTATTTAGTTTCATTGAGTATATTTCCTTTTTAACATTTCCTTTTATTTTTTGGTTTTGTTGGAGCGTTTCTTTTTTTAATACTATTTTTGGGGGTTTTTGTACTTTACTATTTTCATGGATGGAGATTTGGTTGGAGATTGTTTGGATTTCAATGTTTTTGAGGACGATCTACTGCTACAAATCTGTATGTTATTTTTAAATGTTATGGGTGCGAAATGTTCTTGTTTATAATTTTTTTTGCTGTTTGCCTTTTTAATGTAATAATTATGGGGGTGATTACGATGGCAGAAGGCCTGCCACCGTCAACCTTGCGGTGGCGGGCCCTCCACCATCGTACAGTAATTTTCCCCCTGGCAAATGAGAATGATGAGGGTAATCGGACTGCGACCGTGGTGGGCACAGAGACCACCAGCCATGGATCCGCCACAGGATATCATTCCGATTGCCTGGCGGAGCGGTCAGCATATGTAAAATTGTGGCAGTGCCTAGTGTAGTATTCTATTCTGTGCTTCACTCTCTCCTCATCCTTGTATTTCCCTTCCTATGTTCCATTCAGAATTGTTTTGGTTCTTACTGCCTGAGGATTCTTAGGGATCCTTGGAAATGCAGTGTTCTATCAAGATCAGTTACAGCTGTGCATCTGTTCTTGGTGGTTGTGTAAGCTGTCTCCTTGGAATAAACTGGACTGATCATCAAGAAGCCTCCTTGTATTTACTACATATTCTGGCGACGAACGGGATATCAAGCCTGAAGCTCAACAGGACCCGCATTTATTCTTCACTTATTTTTTTTTCTCAAAAAAAAAAAAAAGAAGAAAATCCAGTTTGGAGACAGCGTTCACCGTTTGCAGTGTGAACTTTCTTAAGGTACTCTTTAAAAATTCTTATGTGTTAAATTATAACACCAGCGGCAGCATTCCTTATTTGACGTGCCTTGATTGCACCTGCGGCTGTTTCTCTGTATTTTACATTTTAATCTGAGCCTTCGAGCGATCCGCGCTCACAATCCCGAGATTTTCATCTCATTTTTCACTTCATCTATTTTCCGTGTGAAATTTGCTTTCAGCTGTGCTTTTGTGGAACTTTTGGGCATTTTCTACGATCTTATTACTCAAGCGCATCTTTTAAAAGCACACGAAACTCACCTGCATCTTCGCGTGCGCTGCACTCGCTGCCGGAATTTCCTCACCGTTCTCTTGGATCAGACGCGTCATCTCTACACGCTTCCTCTGCGCGTATCTACGTCATCGATCAGCGCTCTCCTTTCACGTACAGCGCTGCGTTCCAGCGGCCATCTTGGATCACCATAGCAACAAACGCCGATCCGAGCCCCGTTTTCTCAATTCTTTCAACGCCACAACTATTTATATAATTTAATCACCCAATCGATTTTTACCACAGTTATATGTGTATGTTTGAACATTACCCTCCGCAATTTATTTCCTGTCTATTGTTTTGTCACGAGGAAACTGTATTCAGCACATTCATTCTCAAGAAGGTACTCTAAATGTCGATACTTTTGTTATACTAATGTGTTTTTGACAATTTATATAACCATATTTATGTAACCATACAACTGTGACTTCATTTCTATTGTTCCTTCTTTTGGGTATTTTAACAATATTTTAAAAAAAAAATGTCGAACAACATAACTTCACCCACACATTTCCTACCTTCTGCGGGTGATCCCAAAGTAGAATGGGATCTTTGGTATCCAACCTTCTTAGCTTATGTAGATGTGGTAGAAGAAGACGGTTGTTCTCCCAAAAGGAAACTCGCCTTGCTAAAAAATTGTCTAGGGGGTGCCGGTCTCAAGGAATTGGAAAGTTTACCACCTATTGACAATACTGGTGCTGGTGATGTAAATGTTTTTGATATTGTTGTCAAACAATTAAGCATCAGATTTGGTAGGAAAATCAATACCGTGATGGAACGTTTTAAATTCTATTCTAGAATTCAAAAAGAAGATGAATCCATAGAAACCTATGTGGCAGCTCTACGCACTCTAGCTAGTTCTTGTTCCTTTGAAACTATTGATTTTGATCAAGTTTTAAGGGACCAAATCATGATGCGTACTAAAAGTAAAAAGATACAGGAACGGTTGTGGATGGGCACTGAGTCCTCTCTTAACGCTGTCCTAAACATTGCAAAAGGTATTGAGCAATCGGAATTGTTTGTTAACGAAATAAGAGGCCATGAAACCAAAACTAAGGTAACTATTCCGGAGGTTTCCTTGATCAGAAACCCCCCAAATTACAGGAAACCTACCTCTAATACCACTAGAAGGGACAACTTTGGCAGAGACAATAGATCCTTCCAAAGAAGGCCTCCTATAATTTGTTATAGATGGGGTGCTAATGACCATGTTGGTAATTATAAAGGGTGTCCTGCTTGGAACAAAATTTGTGTCAAATGCAAAAAGTCTGGTCATTTTACAAAAATGTGCAAATCCACCCAGAAAGTTAATTTCTTATCACATGAGGAGTATGATGACTGTGAACAACCTTCTGAAATTAATACAATGTTGTGTGTTGGTGATACCGAGTGCAAAGGCTTTCCTAGTGACATTATTCTTATTAATGGTGTAGAAATCTCCATGCTTATTGACTCATGTGCTTGGTACACCATAATTGGCAAAGATGTCTTTGACAAATTTTGGTCCTCAAAAGAACTTTTACCACCTGACATACATCCTGGAGGGTATACAGGAAAAAGGATAGGCCTTGAAGGTTATATGTGGGCAGAAATCAGGTTTAAAGATAGAACTACCAGGGGGAAGGTTTACGTCTCCTCGAAAGGGGCATCTATCTTATGCTGGCCCCATCAGTTTGATTTAGGAATCAAACTCGATCCTAATGCTTCTCCTCCCGTATATGTAGTTCCTCCAGAAAATGACTTCATTTTCCAACTAAAAAAAGATTTCCCATGCATTTTCAATGATAATTTGGGAGTTTTCGCTAATTTCAAACACCGCATTATCCTTAAGGAATCTGCTGTTCCTGTCCGACATAGAGTCAGAAATGTACCCTTGGCCTACCGTGATAAATTAAAGTTAATTTTATCTGATTTAGTTTCCAAAAAGATCATCGAACCAGTTGAGTCATCCCCATGGGTTTCGCCCGTTGTTTTATCCCTTAAAAGCAACGGCGAGCTTCGTCTGTGTGTAGATCTCCGCAGCCTAAACAAGGAGATCTGGATTGACAGACATCCTTTACCCAACATACACGAGCTCATTTCCACTCTCTCTGGCGCCTGTGTTTTTTCCACACTTGATCTAACCAGCGCTTACCATCAGGTAATTTTACACGAAGACTCTAAATTCCTAACCACTTTCATTACACCTGAGGGTTTATTTCAGTACTGTCGTATGCCTTTCGGCCTAGCTAGTGCTGCCTCCGTCTTCCAACGCCTCATGAAGACAGTTTTGGAAGGATGTGAAGGTGCAATCGCTTTCCAGGACGACATCCTAATACACGGAAAAAATTTTGAGGACCACGATAAAAATTTGGTTAAAGTTTTAAAAAGTATACAAGATTATGGGCTCACACTTAAATTATCGAAATGTAAATTCAGACAGAGTCAGGTCGAATACCTCGGCCATGAGATTTCAGCTCTGGGGATCAAACCAAAACTCAACCACATCAAGAGTATATCCGAAGCCCCTGCTCCCTTGAACAAAGATCAACTTGTTTCTTTTCTTGGTCTCACAGAATTCTATAGTAAATTTGTTAAAGATTATGCTTCCAAGGTTCATCCTCTCAGGTTGTTATTGAAGAAGGATGTAAAGTTTTTGTGGAATAATGATCAGCAGCATGCTTTTGAATTACTTAAACAAGAAATTATTAGTGCTCCTTTCCTAAGACCTTTTGACTTAGAGAAAGAATGCATAGTGTGTGTGGATGCGAGCAACGTTGGCTTAGGTTCAGTCTTAATGCAAAAAGACAAGGGCGAAGAGTACGTTGTGTCATATGCTTCAAGAACCTTGCGAGGCGCTGAGTTTAACTACTCCACAATCGAAAAAGAGTTACTAGCTTGCACCTGGGCCTCTGAACATTTCAGGCAGTTTCTTTGGGGAACCAGATTCTGTTTAAGAACAGATCATAAACCTCTAATCAACATGCTGGCAGCTGGTGGTGGCAGGACCTTAACAGCGCGCCTAGCACGTCTTGCAGCCAAATTGCAAGAATTCCAATGTACTGTTGAATACGTCCCTGGGCGGTTAAATGTGCACGCCGACTGCATGTCCAGGTTGCCTTTGGTCAATTCCATTTTTTCTGTTGGTTGGTATAATGAATCTGATGTTGTTTCTAATATCGATGATGTCAACGACTGTGGTCCAGCTGGTGTTTCCCCTAGCATCTCTGAAATAGAGTGGAGGGAAGCTATGGCGAATGATTCTGACCTTGCTTCTTTAACCAGACACTTACAGTATGGTTGGCCTCATGAGCGATACTTATCTGGGGACATTCTTTCCTTTTTCAAGGTAAATGGCGAACTCATGTTTGACCAAGGGTTTGTGTTTCGTGGTGACAAAATTATTCCTCCCACTTCTTTGAGGGAAAGAATTATTTCCATGGCCCATGAAGGCCATATGGGCATGTCTGGCACCAAAAGACGCATACGCGAGTTCTACTGGTGGCCAGGTGTAGACAGAATGGTCGACAAATGGGTTCGTTCATGTTCCCCTTGCGACAAAAGTGACAAAACAGTTAAACCCTTGTCTGTTACCACTTCTCCCATTGAATTCGTCTCTTGCCCCTGGAAGAGATTAGGCATTGACATAATTGGACCTCTTAACTTGTTTTCCCAACAAAATGTGTTTGGCCTGGTCCTTATCGATTATTTTTCTAAGTGGCCAGAACTAAAAATTGTCGACAAAGTTGGTTCCACTCAAATTATCCAATTTCTTGATGAGGTTTTCTGCAGGGAAGGAATTCCCGCGGAGATAGTGTCAGATAATGGCCCGCAATTTATAAGCAAAGAATTTTCGTCATTTATCCAGAGGTGCGGCATCGTGCACAAAAGGGTGTCGAATTATAATCCACAAGCCAATGGTCAGACGGAACGCTTTAACCGTGTCATCAAAGAGTCTATTCAGCTGGCTGTTAAAAGCAATCTAGACTGGAAAAAAACCTTGCGTTCCACCTTACTGTCTTACCGCACCTCACCTAACTCCGTTACAGGGTTTTCACCCTTTGAATTGCTTAGAGGCAGAAAGCCTGGCTCCAAACTCTTGCCTTGGTGGATGAAAGTTAAATTACCGGTTGATCCTTCTGTAGATCCTGCTTGTGTTAAGGACAGAGTTTTGAAGTATCAGGAAAAAATGAAAGCCAATTTCTTGTCCTCTAAAAGCTCTGGTCAGAAGGTCAGGGTGGGTGACTTTGTCCGCGTGAAATTAGGTAGGGCTTTTGACAATAAGTGGAATAAGTGGTCAAACCCTTGCAAGGTTATTGAAGTATTTTCAAAGGCTGTGAGAGTTGAGGATGGGAAAATATGGAATTTTAGAAGGATTTCTCTGTGTAAAGGTTCAAATTCTTCTAATGTGGAACCCTACTCTGCACCATCCTCTTCTAATGACTTTACCACTGCTAAGACTTTGTGTGATCAAAATGATGCATCTTTTTCTCCTTTGTTTAACTCTTTTGACTCTGAGAACCAGACTGTTGATCCTGTTGTTTCTGTACCTAATAACTGCAGTACATCCATGCCTGACAACCTGATCACTGAACCACCCTCTTGCCTTGTCAATGACCCTGTTACTGGAAATGTTCCCATACCTTGTCCTATGACTTCTAATGATGATAATTCCTCTCTTAGGAAAAGGATTCGTGTAAAGCATACTCCTGTAAAGTTGCATGATTACTACCTTTAAGTTTTTTTTTTGCTGTTTTTTTTGTTTTTTTTTAGGGGGGAAGGTGTGTAGTATTCTATTCTGTGCTTCACTCTCTCCTCATCCTTGTATTTCCCTTCCTATGTTCCATTCAGAATTGTTTTGGTTCTTACTGCCTGAGGATTCTTAGGGATCCTTGGAAATGCAGTGTTCTATCAAGATCAGTTACAGCTGTGCATCTGTTCTTGGTGGTTGTGTAAGCTGTCTCCTTGGAATAAACTGGACTGATCATCAAGAAGCCTCCTTGTATTTACTACACCTAGTAAATTACCATGCTGGTCGCAGCCAGCCTTTCCGTGGCAGGTAAAACGCCATTGAAAGGCTGGTGTGGATTGATTTGGCAGGCTGTTGTGGGCCCTCCTTGTGTTGGGGGGAGGTGGTGGTGCACTGGGGGGTACCCTTGGTTCCCACAACATTTCCCTGCACTAAGTGGCAGGCACCGCGTGGTGCCTGCCACCTGGTGCAGGGAAACATACTAAATGCATTTTTCCCATTGCGGCGGATGCTGCAGCCAGCAGCACCCACCACAATGGTAAAGATGCAAGATGCGGCCGCCTCGGTGGCAGTCGCATCATGATTTTAATTGCGGGACCGCCATCATACAGGCGGGCGGTCCCAAGCACCACCGCGGTGGCGGGCGGATTTCAGTCCACCCACCATCATAGTGACACCTTATGTTATGTCATATGGTTTGTGCAAATAGGTATAGGTACAAAGACATCATTATAATTATTAATAGGAAAAAAAAGACTAGTAATAGGTTGTTTGCTGCTTTTGTTCATTTTGAATAGTTTAGGGTGTTTGAATTGTTGTGACTTTTATAGTATAGATTTGACTATTGTATCTAGGTATTCTAGGACTTCGGTGTTTGGGTATAGTCTAGTTTTGTACTATTGGAGTTTGCACATCGTTTATGATTGTTTGCTAAGGGCCTGTTTACGATGGTGGTCAGAAACTAAACTGCCCAACTCCTTGTCAGATTTAATTTGGTTCTGACCGACTCACGGTCAGCGGTTCCATTGATTTTGGTGGGAGCCTGTGTTACGACCAACAACACTGGCTCCTATGGGGGAAATGGGTGTCTGCAGAAAACCTTTCACCCTGCCGTGGGCACCCCATCGTGCCCTCTACATAATGCATGATTTTACAGGGGGATCCCTTAGGTACCCCTACGGCCCCCAACTGAAGGCCTCAGGATGAAGGGGGGTCTTCTAGGGGCCCCAAAAGTCAGTTATCGACAAGCTTTTTGTGTCAGACAGACTGAGTCAGGAAGGCTGTCAGCGTAATCGGTCGGTCAGAAAGACTGTCTGTAGAGCTGTATGGATCGGCTCCAACTGACTCGGATTCTCCGAGTGCCGATCGGGACTGATTCAGAATGACCGAACGCTTTCCCTCCTGACAGCGAGCATCATAATTGGTCGGTCAGATTTGTTTCCAACCGAGGGCCCAATTCCGATGCGGTTTGGAAATCTTTCCGACCGAATCGGTTTGGGAATGGTTTCTGACCTACTCGGATCAGGAGGGTCCACCTGACCGAGTACGAGGCATCCAGATGCTTTCAGATACGATTTGGTTGGACTCCCAATGACTTCAATGGGAGCCTATGTTCCGACCAAATGCATAGGCTCCCATTGAAGAAAGGGGAGGCTGGGGAAAATCAGGCACCCTGTGGCGGGCACCCCCTGGTGCCTGCCACACTGTGCATGGCTGGTAAGTAGGGAACCATGGGTACCCCTGCAGGCCTTATAAAGAAGGCTTCGGGTGCAGGGGGGCCGGCTATGGGCCCCCAAAGTCTTACTCCAACTGCTGATTTGGGTCGGAGGGCACGATTCGGAAAGACTGTCTGAATCCAGCATAGTAATCGGTCACTTGGAAACGCAGCCCGTAAAGACGTACGATTCTTCTCCATACGGATCGGTCATTCCGAATACAGTCAGGTTTGATTGGGATATACCTAACGCCTAACTTGCATTGTACTCGGTCGGTTGGAAACCTTTCCAATTCAGTCAGAAAGACTTGTTCCTGATCAAATTCGGACGGAGCAAATGCCGTTAGGAGGCCTTCCTAAACGCATCGGAATCAGGCCCATTATGGTCTAGGAGAATCCAACTGTCGGTCGGAGGCTTTCCAACCGACATCGTAATCAGCCCCTAAGTTATTTTAAAAGTGTTATGCTGAGGGGGCGTGGCCAAGATGGCAGAGTGAGTGGACGCACTCTCCGTGAGCTCCTCCGAGCCTGGGCCCTTACGCCGCTTGTATAAGCTGATCTTCCCCCATGTTGCTGCAAATCGGCAACGGGAGGAGGGGAGACCCTGGTGACACCGCCCGGGGCGACAAAGAACCCCGGAGCTGCGGCTGGAAGACCCCGGAGGCACTTCCGGGAGCAACGAGGGCCCTGGGCTTGGGCCGGTGGCGGAGCCGGGTTTGCCACGCAACTGCAGCATTGCACGAGAGGTGCCTCGGAGCTGTGGAACCTGTCTGGCGGTAGCAATTGCGCCTACCCGACCCTGCGGAGGGTCCCGGTGGTCTGGGTCGACCGGCTCCTGGTGGCAGAGAGCCTGAGGTGTGAGCCCCGGCATCGTACACTACGCGAGGCCGGGGCAGCGGCCTGTGCGACGGACCTTGAAGACGCCCGGGGACGCCCTCGACCTGCCGTGCCCCACTGGAGGAGCCGGGGGGGAGCAGAGCTGTGTCCCTGGGGCAGCGCATGGCCCGAGCAGCAGAGTGGGAGCCCCGGAAGGACAGCTAAGGACTGTGATACCGCCAGGCGTGTGGAACTACGCTACGCCGCGGCTGCGGCCTACACCTCTGGAGTCGCCTTGTGGGTGGCGGTTGGGCTGGCGGGCCTCACTGGATGAGGTGAAGAGGGCTCGCTCGGCTCTCCCACCACTGGGGACGGCCCAGGCTGCCGTTTCGACACCCGAACCAGCGTGGCCTGGGAGAGGTTCTGAATCAAAACGGCCTGTCTGATGGGTGGCCTTCCAGATACATTGGAGGTGAGGTGGCACGGTGGGTGAGCGGCTGGCCTGGACTGCCCCTCCTGCGCGATTGCACCGGGGGTGAAGGCGCACTGCGCCAGGGAGGCCGGAGGACCTCTGGATATAGCGCCGGTTTAGGAAGCGGCCGGCAACACAGAGAGTGAGGCACTGGTGGTGATCGCATTTCGCGCCGATTACTCGGGGAGCCCACGCCTTCTCCGCCTGCACTAGAGGCGGTGGGGACCAGTGCGGGCCTGGTACATGGACTAGAGGGCCCAGAGGATAGCTGGATTTTGGGGTGAGCAGACCGCAGACTACGGCGCAGGGACACTGGGGGTACGAGAGAGCAGAGCAGCCGATCGGCTGGTGCCCTGGGAGTGAGGCGAGGGGCTGCGGCCATTCAGTGTCTCTACAGGTCGCCAAGGAGCGCAACATTCCACGCAGAATGGCAACAAAGGGACCAGGAAGGGGGATCGTACTCTGCCGGACATGTTGAGCAGAGGCAATGCGAGGCAGGATCGGGGACAGCTCTCCCCGGGCCAACCGGGCGGCTCCCAGGGGGCGAGCGGAGGGGAGCCACCGGTCACCAGGTCTTTCCTTGAATCTCTTTTCAGCTCCCTGCGAGAGGATTTTCAGGCGTTGGAGCAGGAGGTGGCAGGGGAAGTTCGAGAGGTGCGGAGGGAGGTCGATGGCCTGGGTGAGAGGGTGACCTCGGTGGAGGAGGCCGGACACGCCCGAGACGAAGAGATCGCACAGCTCCAGCAGGAGGTGATACGGTTGCGGGACCAGCAAATCGATCTTCAGTCACATGCAGAGGATCTTGAGAACCGGTCCTGGAGAAAAAACATCTGAGTCCGGGGCGTTCCTTCCAGAGAGGAAGGGGAAGACGTGGCTGGATACCTGAGAGACTTGTTCAGAGAGATATTGGGTGAGCTGGCCGATTTTCTTGTCCGGATAGACAGGGCGCATAGAGTGGGCCTGTGGCGCCGGTCCACAGCACCTCCCCCCGATATCCTAGCCTTCCTGCCGGACTACCCCCTGAAGGAGAGGATCCTCCGTGAAGCTCGAAACAAGCCATCCCTGGAGTTTAGGGGCCACCGGGTGGCCCTCTTCCAAGATCTATCAGCAGACACGTTGCAGAAACGCAAGGCCTTTAAAATAGCGACTGACTTCCTACGGGAGCATGACACTCAGTATTCATGGGGCCATCCCTTTCGCCTCATCTTCCGCTGGAATGGAACTTTGCATCAGCTGCGCTCCCTTCAGGACACCTGCGGGGTGTTGGGAATCACTGCAACGGACGAAGACGCACCCACCCCACGCCGTAGATGCGTCACTAGAGATGGCAGGCATTCGGTCCCTGGTCGCCGGCCTTCCACCCCCTCCGCACGACCGGACTCGCCTACTATCCGAGCGGAAATGGACAGCGCAGTGAGAGGGGTGGCCAGAGACACGGCGTCCGGTGAGGTTGCACTGACGGCCTGAGAGGAACTCCGGGGGGAGATCATCATCGCTTCCATTGTACCGCAGGTTTGAGGGTCCAGGGGAGGGGGGGAGCGGGTAGATGCGTAGTGGCTGGACGTCCACTTCTGTGACTTTCCACAGACTTGTCCGTTATGGACCGGACTGGGACAATGGAATCTTTGGAACAGTTTGGGGGAAGAGGGGTGTGGGGTGGGGGACGTTGGGGTGGTTCAGTTGGGGATTGGGAGTTCAGGGGGGGGATCCGGGAGTTGGGTGAGGGGGGGAGTCATCCAGTGCACCATGCAGGTACTAGCTGCTTTGGCGGCATTCATTCACCTTGTTTTGTCCAGATGGGGACGCTGCGCGCTTACGGGGAGGGGGGAGAGGGTCGTCCAATGCGCAGCGCGGCTACTGGATATTCTGGAGACATTCACACGTCTCAGTTTGCCCAGATAGGGAAGTTGCGTGAACACATACTGTTTCTTCTTTGCCTTTCTGCCTCTGACACTGTTATGGGTGCTCATACCTTCCGCCGCATCTGAACGGGGACTTTACGCCTTCACACACATCGTTCTCTATGCCTCTTTACACTTTTAAGGTTGTGACCCTGAATGTCCGGGGTTTAAATAATCCTGTCAAGCGGCGGGCAGTGCTTTCCCTCCTGGAGAATACTCATGCGGACATATGCCTCCTTCAGTTGACGCACCTGCTGCCGCAGGACACACATAGACTGCGCTCACATAAGTTCCCTTTCCAATTCTTCTCCTCTTGCACCACTAAGACAGCAGGGGTGGCGATTCTGGTGGCCAGACACTTTAAGGGGGAAATTCTCCATAAGTTCACCGAACAGAAGGGCAGACTGTTAGCACACCGGTTCAGGATTGGGGGGCTTACCTTCACGATCGGGTCCCTGTATAGCCCTAATGACCGACAGGAACGTTTCCTGCAATCAGCGGTGGAGGATGTTACTGCCTCGCCAGATAGACATATTATTCTCGGAGGAGATTTTAATATGGTTTTCGACTCTGCTGCGGACAGATCGGCATAGCGCTCCCCACAGGTCGGGGAGTTCTCCGCCTGCTGTAAGGCGCGGCTAGCGGAGGTAGACCTCCTTGATATTTGGCGACATATGCACCCCACAGACAGGGATTACTCATATTATTCCCACGCACACAAGACCTATGCGAGGCTTGACCACCTCTTGGTTACATCTCCGGTGCAAGCGCTGGCCTCGGGGTCGGAAATGGGAGTGTTGACTCTATCGGATCACGCTCCGGTTGAAGCTACGTTGTGTCTGCCCCCGGCAGCTCATCCTCCTAGGACGTGGCGCCTCCGAGATACCTTGCTGCAGAGGAAGGTGGTGGTGGACCGCATCGAGGATGCGCTCCGGGAATATCTGACCCACAACGACAACTCTGACACCACCCGGTCCACACAGTGGGCGGCCTTGAAGGCAGTCCTCGGGGGAAATTTTTGGTGATCTCTGCTGCCGAAAACAAAGAACGATGGGCCAAGAGGGAAGAACTTACCGATAGGGTTCGCAGGCTTGAACTGATACATCGCAGGACGGGGGCCCCCAGAATTTGGCGGCAGCTCAAGGAAGCGAGAAAGCTTTTGGCAGCCCTTGATTTGGACCGGGCGGAGTACGCGGCACTCCGGCTGCGCCACGCTTTTTATACAGGGGGAGACCGTTGTGGCAAGTTGCTGGCCAACAGGCTCCGAGTGGCGCGCCAGAGTCAGCTAGTGAGGGAGATTTCTGACTCTGCAGGTATGGCGGAAACGGAAGATGCTCGTATCTCGTCTGTGTTTCGCAGGTTTTACGTGGATCTCTACACTAGTGAGCCGCCGGATGAGGCGGCTATGGCCTCCTATCTGGATTCGGTCACCTTGCCCTCCCTGGACCCTCTGCAGGTGGAGCATTTAAATCGGGATATTAGGATAGAAGAGGTGGTTTCTGCCATTGCCAGGCTTAAACATGGCAAGGCGCCGGGCCCGGATGGTTACACCCCGCTCTTTTATAAAAAGTTTTGCACGTCGCTGGCCCCTATTCTTACTCGTCTTTTTAACTCGTTTGCGGAACCGGGGGCCATTCCACCTGATCTCCTACGGGCTTCCATTACAGTCATCCCTAAACCAGGGAAGGACCCGAAGCACTGTGGGTCTTACAGACCGATATCCCTTCTGAACGTGGACTTAAAACTATACACGGGGATCTTGGCAGGTCGACTAGCCCCTCACTTACCCGGTCTTATTGATCCTGATCAGGCTGGTTTCGTCCCGGGAAGGCAAACGGTTGACAATACGAAACGGGTTGTCCACCTGCTAGAGAAAGCCTCCCGGATTCCGGGGGAAAGAATGATGCTAGCCGTGGACGCGGAGAAGGCGTTCGACCGGGTGCACTGGCCTTACCTGGAACGAGTCCTCGTGAAGGTGGGCATAGGGGAAAAGTTCCGCTCCATGATCCTCAACTGCTACAGGCAGCCGACGG
Source organism: Lissotriton vulgaris (assembly GCF_964263255.1). Taxonomy (NCBI): domain Eukaryota; kingdom Metazoa; phylum Chordata; class Amphibia; order Caudata; family Salamandridae; genus Lissotriton; species Lissotriton vulgaris. The sequence goes on along the minus strand of NW_028244142.1, from coordinate 23,331 downwards.
CTGTGGTCCGCGTGAATGGGTACAACTCTAGGGCCTTTAACATCGAAAGGGGCACTAGGCAGGGATGCCCGCTTTCACCCTTGCTCTTTGCCCTATACATGGAGCCATTCGCCCAGCGGGTCCGCGACAACCTGGCAGTGACGGGGGTGCGGATGGGAGGCTTCACACACGCTATCAGCCTCTATGCTGACGATGTCATCCTCTCGTTGGACGAGCCCCGGACAGCTTTGCCGGCCTGCATCGAGGAGCTGGCTTCCTTTGGCACGGTCGCGGGGTTTAAGATGAACATGGGGAAGTCGGTGGCTCTAGATATCTCCCTTGAACCGGCCACTAGGACTTACCTGCAGAACAGATTCCCCATGCTCTGGTCGTCAGAGGCGGTACCCTACCTGGGGATCCAGATAGCTCCCACGTTACCGGCTATGGTTTCGGCCAACTACACGGCCCTGGGTGCGAAGATCAGGGAGGAACTGGGTCGATGGAACCGCTGCACCCTCTCTTGGTTGAGCAGGATCGCCGCCATTAAAATGACGATCCTACCTCAGGTTCTTTACTTGTTCCGGGCTTTGCCGCTCCAGCCGCCGGTCGGGTGGATCCCGCAATTGCAGTCGGATTTTGCGCGTTTCATTTGGCAAGGGAAAAAGCCCATAATGCGTAGGGCCCTCTCACTTCTGGCCCCTGAGGCGGGAGGTTTGGGACTACCTGACTTTCGTAAGTATTTCCAAACAGCGCAGCTGCGGTATCTCGTGGAATGGTGTAGGTGGGAGTCTGATAAACACTGGCTCTTCCAGGATCAGGCGGTGGCAGGTAGACCTTTGCAGGAAATCCCGTTTCTGCGCCGGACTCACCGGCCTAAGAATTTGTACGCCTCTTTTGTTACTAGGGTGCCCCTGAGGGTCTGAGATGCCACTTGCATCAAGTATGACCTCACCTCACCTGCTGGACGAAATTAACTATCATTTCGGCATTGAGCTACCGCGCTTCCCTGCATACACCCTGCTGGGGCTCCCGAATGGACTGATGTACCAGCTCAGATCCCGTAGGGGTAGGCAGATAGCCATCGCACTAGGTTCAGCAGTCCAGAACATCCTGATACACTGGCGCACCACCACGACACCCTCCATCACGGGCTGGCTCCATAGGTTGTGGCACGTGTTGGGTATGGAGAAATTGTCCCTCACGGTAGCCGGGGATACAGTGCAATTTAATGAACTCTGGCAACCGTTTCATTCCTTACTGCTCACAGAATTTAGGGAACTTACCTGTCCCAAATACCTCCGCCTCATGCGGCTCACGAGCCCAGCAGCGCCAGATCCGTGATTTGATACGAGACTCACTTCCCCCCTACGAGGTGGCTTTGATGTACGCTTTGGATAGGGCTTGTGCACTGGACGACGGGTGGGGAGGGGGGGGTTGGGTTAGGGGAGTTTGGAAGTTGGGGTTTGAGGGGGTGTTCGCAACGGAAATGTCATCTCATGCTGTGACAATGCATTCCTTCTGCTGCTGTGTTCGATTAGCACATATGGACTGCGCCTGATAGCTCTTCGCCAGGGATGAGGCTCCGCCCGTCCTCACAGGTTGCTCCATGATAATGTGTATTTGTCTTGGTATGTCATGATGAATAAAATACTTTAAACATAAAAAGTGTTATGCTTACTTTGAATTAGAGTTTTCAGGTCTAGTAGTATTTGTAGATTTTTTTCGTTGGGTCGTCGACATGGCAGGGTTTTGTATTTTTTCCAATGTTTGTTGATTTTTGGGTAAATTTTGTTTAATGAATTGGTTACTTTTATGGTGTTAGTTTATTTAGTTGCAGATTTCTATTGATCTTTGTAGATGTAGTTTAATTTTTGATTATATTGGCAGTTATATTCTATTTCTTTGATGTTATATGTATTTCTTTAAAAGTGTATCTTATTGTATATTATAATATAGTTAGAAGATATATTTTTATATATGTTACATATTTTTTAAATACGTTTTATATATGTTTGTTAATATTTGATGGCGATAATTATTATTTTATGTATTATATTTTGTGAATTTATTTTAATATGACATTTTTTAATTTATTAGTAGTAAGTAGTTTGTTTTTTGCCATTGTAAATGTTTTATATATATTTTGTAGTTAAAATGTTTATTTTTTCAGTCTTTTTTAAGTATTAAATATATTTGTTTATAATGTTTAAATGTTATTTTTATGTTGAGTTAAGATATATTTTAGCAATATATCTGTTGTCGATATTGTGCATGTCAATATTTTTGTTGGATTATATGTTGAATTTTCTGATATTTTTGTGTACGATAATTTTGTAGTCTATAATTTTATAGTTGATATTTTTTGGGGCGATTTGTTTTATCTCGATATTTGTGTAATTTTAATTTTGGGGATTGGTAGTCGATATTTTTGTATGTGATATTATTGACTCAATAATTGTGAAGGTCGATTGTGTCAATGAACCAACAGAAAGACTAGTCTACCAACAAGAATGACAGTTGTATCATGTATTTAAGAAAGGAGTGAATTGAATGTAAGTTAGTTCACTAGATAAAAATAAACTGCCTCTAAGGTGAAAGTGAAGTACGCCACCGAAAAAACGTGGTGAAGATTATTGTTCTTTCTGCCATTGAGGCAAGGTAAAAAGTTGACCACAGCGTAATACTTACATTTGCTTGTGTCTCCAAATTCTGTAGTAAACATTGCTATAGCCATTTTCATATGTTCCTGGAGTCAGAAAGATGAGCTACAGGAAAGTGAAAATCATAAGTAGTTAAAGACATCAACCACATCAACCACATACACCCAATTGTGATTTCAAGGCTGCATCTCCCTTGTCATGAACATGTATCAAAAGGTGCTGTGACTGCATAATTATGTAAAGCCTGCTTGATGTGTGAAAATGAACAAAGTTAATAATCAGCCCGCATTATAAAAGACAGAAATGAACAACATGACGAGAAGAAATCGCTAGTTATAAAAGCAAGAAGCAACTTTAGTCAAAATAAATCCTATGTAAACCTCAATGAACAGTCCATACCTGCTTCCGTGCACACCCGGTATTTGAGAGTCAAAATAAATCCTATGTAAACATCAATGAACAGTCCATACCTGCTTCCGTGTACACCCGGTATTTGAGATTTTTCTCTCCCTTAATATGCTGTTAGGCAGTCTACCTGCATTTGTATAAAACACTCCACTGAGGATGCTCAAACGTGGTATAAACAGTGAAACAAGAATGGTTACCAAAGGACCTACTCCACTATTTTGGACTAGTGAAATAAGATATACAAACTGGTTTCAAACCATAATTACAACACATTACGATCATCTGAAAATAATTAGAAAAGTGAAATGAAAACTATTGTGTGACCAACTGTGTCAGTGAAAATAAGAGTATAAATAAAAATAAGATGCATATATTAATGAGGGAAACACTATGGGCAGGGCCGGACTGACTACTGGGCGTTTTGGCATGCTGCCAAGCTGGGGGCTGATTTCGTTGATGGGGACCTGCGTGTGCTGAACGAAATTAATTTTTCTTTGTTTATTTCGAAGTACACGCAGGTCTCCATCAACTAAATTAGCCCCCACCGCAGTGATATCAGCCCCCAGCTCGGCAGCATGCCAAAATGCCCGGTAGCCCTGACTATAGGTCTGATTACGATGGTGGTTGGACGGTAACTGATGGCTGGTCAGTTGCAGTCCAACTGCCATCTGCTGCTGCTGCGGTCTGACTGACGAATTACAATGCATGCGATCAGAGGCAGCTGGGGTAGGGACCATCCTATGCTTTCTAACATGCCTCAGAACGACTGCATATTCCCTTAATGACTGCGGCTCCGCCGTTGGTTTCCGGCAACCATTCCATGTCGGCTTTTCTGACATGAAAAGTCTGTTGGAAAGTGACATTGAGGGGGACCTAGCAGGGCCTACTTCCCCCCTGACCCTCTACAATGTGGTATGGGGAGCACCTATGATGCCCCCTTAAATTTCCCTGCACCATGTGGCAGGCACATCATGCCCGCAGCACAAGCTGTAATGGAAAATATACATTTTGCAACTGCTGTGAAGGCGGTCGCATTGTAATAAGGGCAGCGGGACCACTGACTCCATGTCGGGCGGTTCTACTTCCGCTATGGTGCCCTAAATGCATATCAGGGCGATTCATCTTTAAACACATTAGAGAAAAAAAGTGATGTGGTTATTTGTGCAATGTACACCTACAATGGTATTCTGTCAAAACTTCATTGTAAATCCAGACATCTTTGAAGGTAACTAGACTCAAGGAATATAAGAGAATACTGAAGTGTATGAACAAGTCACATGTCAATTCATAAAATACAAGTCACAGAACAATTCATAAAAAACAGCTGAATTCTAATCAGTCATTAAGGACTTTTGGAGTTTAAGCATCCAGTTTTTTATACAAATAGTTCTCTTCGTAGTAGTATGTTTTTGATGTCAATGCCCTCTCTTTTTGTTTGACTATCTCCAATAATAAGAATATTAGTTGGTTAATATTGTGTCTATGTTTATTGAAGTCTATAGCAATCAATAATTTATCCAATTTTATTTGGATGCTGCTCTTATGTTCATTAAATCAAACTTTAACTTTTCGTTAAGTCTTGTACACATATATCATACCACAAGAGCATTTCAAAATATAAATTAAGATCTGAGAATCGCAGGTTATGGAAGTTTTTAGCTTTATTTTGGTTCCTTTTCAACAATGGGTAATCTCAGTTCTTGGTATAATAATATGGCAGCTAGCACAGTTGTGAGAAGGTTTGGTGCCATTGAATTCAAAGTAGATATCAACTGATTTTATCAAGCAATTCTTTTAAGTTGTGTGATCTTTGGTAAGCTAATATAACTGGTTTGCCGAGTATTATTCTAAAGTTAGGATCTAATTGCAAAAATGCCCAATTCTGTAGCACGATGTTTTTGATTTTAGTTATTTTTGTAGAATACTTAGATACGAATACCATCTTTTTGTGTTTAAAGTTTACATGTTTCAATAGATCACTTTTGCCTTTTTGCTCCAATCTTGCCACTGTTCTTTGTTTGAACTTGTCACACAGGGCATGTCTCACTTTTTCGACATCTTCAGTTTTAGAAATTATACTTTTTATCCATAGTAACCTGTAGGATATCTGGCCATGTGACACCTTGTGAAGTTGGGGCGGAAGAGTTAATTTATGGGATGTTGGTGGGATAGGGGCCCCTCACCCTACCTTGCAGGGACCCCCCTAAAGTTTTGAAACTGCTCTGCCTAGCAAATATCGACCTGCCATGCTCTTTGTTGCTCTCTTCTTAATGTTCACCTTTTTTTGTCTAGTGTAGGCCAGGGCGGTAAACTCCGTTCCGCTCGTGGAATTTGCAGAATTTGGATAATTTCGTGTTCAGTGGAGAACGCGGAATTGCCCAAAATTCTGCGACCCGCAGCTTCGTAGAATTTTTTGCTTGTTTGCGCTTTCAAAATGCGTGTTCACGAGATATTTCTCCCCAAGCACGCAAACAGCGTTCGCGAACAGGAAAAAAGCATCGCGAATGGGCGGAACAAGCAATTCCATGTGTTCGCTGAACATTTGCGTGCTTGCTGAGATTTTTTACCATTTCGTGGAGCTTTGCATAGCGCAACTACGCAAATTCCGCCCACCCCTACTTAACCCCATGCTACATGTTGCTCTCTCTCTCTTGTGCTGCTTTTCCACTCTCACTTCTTGTTGCTTATCCCTCCAGGCCACTCCTCTTCTCTTCCCCACAACTGCTTCTCTGTTGTAATGCATTTTAAAAATGTTTTATTTTTTCAGAGCCCAGTAGCTGCCATTTGTTGCTGGCCCACTCTGGGATTAAGAATGTATTTTAGTACTAGCAATTTGTCATTTTTTTATTTACTGAACCAAGTGATGTCTGCAATCTTGGATCTATATTTAAAACGAGGGAAAACCTGCATCATTATGCTGGTGTGCGTATGTATGGCGCTGCATGAGCACACTTACATCATCACACCTGTGCACACTTGACATCAGCAAAATGATACAGCTATGTCATCACTCCAGCATTTTGCTTTTTCCCAAAGCTGCACATTATTGACAAAAAGTACTGGCAAATCCAGGGGAGACCTAGTCGCTTTCTCCAAGTGAAGTGCTCACTTCCATTATAACTTCACGAGAAACATGTTTTTTCATATTCCCCACATTTCCTGCACCACTTATGTTTGGGTCCATCAGGCATAAGTTTAGAAATGCATTTAAGTGTTGGAAACATGTAGCAAATGTTGGGGAATAGCCATGAAGCAATGACTTGCTAAGGATTCATTTATTTTACATAACTTTTCACAAACCACTGCTGAAAACTCTCCTGAGAAGATCCAGAGTTAATTCCCTAACAGATGATTGACCACCACGTAATAAATGTAAATGTGGGGTATTTGTAAAGCGCTAGAGGAGTATCCCCTCGAAGGCAGAGAAATAATTCTCAAGACTTAGGCTTAAGTGCTCCAGTCAGCACAATATACCCCAACCTGTTAGCGGATATTGCATATCCTTGTAGAAGATCCCTCACTCACCAACCTAGTTGGTGACATGCTTTATCATCGGGGTCCCACCCCATAGGCCGAGTGCCTATAGGGTGTGCTACGACACCTGACTACAGTGGAGCTGGTTAGTATTTTCTTTTATATGTGCATAACGATCAATAAAGTGAGTTAAGAAGGGCCAAAACTACTCACTGCAAGTATTTATTCTTGAGTGCTTGAACCCTTGTTAAAAAATGTGTGGCACCTATGCCTAGTTAGGTAGACTTTGGTGTCAAGAGTAGTGTTTTAAAAATAGCCAAGTGTGCTATGTGAGGTGTGATATTTACAATGCTATTGATTAAAAAGGTCTACATGTTTCAACCATTGTATATATTCATTGGTTTTCGTCAGGACCGTGTTATTGAACTGGGTGGTCCACACACGCTAAGGTGCGTCCTGCCCTAGTCCAAGTTAGAGTACACAAATTGCGAACTCGTGTAAAATAATGTGTTTTTCTTTTTGAGAAAAAACCTGTAAGGAAACAGGAAAACAAAAAGACAGGAGGGGGTCACATACCGGGGTAGACAATACACATGTACTACATTTAACACATATATTGCTAGTCTTTACCCCATTCAAGTCAATAGATGGGGTCATGCCAGCGTTTAGAATCAGACAATAGGATCCATCTATTGCGATCACGCAACAGTGCTTCGGTGTTTTTACCGGACTGTGTCCCCTACTTCTATACACTCCCCAAAATACATAAAAACAAGACACCACCCCCTGGCAGACCGATTGTCTCTGGACTAGGGTCGGTTCTGGAACCACTTTCTCAATTTTGCGACGTGTTCTTCAAGACTATGGTGCAAAAGACAAGCACGTACCTCCAAGACACCAAAAGTCTATTACAAATCCTGGATCAACTCACCGTGGAGAATGACCCAATCCTGGTGAGTTTTGACATTGAGAGCCTGTACACCAGTATCCCCCAGGATGCTACACTGGATGTATTAGGACGAGCGCTAGAAAAGGAAGAGTGGACATCCAGAACCCCCAGGCAATTAATCTTGGAATGTGCCAGACTGGCACTCAAAAGAAATTATTTTGAGTTTGAAGACCAGATATTTCTACAGACGGGGGGAACATCCATGGGCAGCTCTTTTGCGCCGAGCATATCGGGATTATATGTATATGACTTTGAAGAAAAATACATCCTCAGTAACACCAACCCCTACAGCTCCAATATCCTAATATGGCGTAGGTACATCGACGATGTGCTGACCATATGGAAAGGCACCGAGGATTCCCTAACCTCCTTTTTTAACTGGATTACCACCTGTGATGACCACCTACGGTTCACCTATGAAAAAAACCCAGACACATTGGTTTTTCTAGATGTAACGATCACGAAAAAGGAAGGAAAACTGACAACTGTCACCCACTATAAGCCAACCTCCAAAAACAATCTACTGCGATTTGAAAGCTTCCACCCCAGACCCTTACGTGAGAACTTACCCAATGGGCAATACTTAAGGATCCGCAGAAATTGCAGTGAGTTGGGAGATTATAAAAACCAAGCCCAGGATCTCACTCAAAAACTGCGTAACCGGGGATATCCAAACAAAATTCTTCAAAAAAGCCAAAAGCGAGCGCGGAATCAACCGCGTGCAGCTTTATTGGAACATACAAACAAAACAGTTGAAGAAATCCCCTTGACATGTGTCACTACTTACAACACCATATCCAATGATGTCTCCAAAATAATAAAAAAACACTGGAGTATCCTGAATACAGGCAATCTGAGATGGGAGAAACCCCTATTCTCCTTTAAGAAAGCACGGAGCATAAAAGACAGAGTAGTCAATACAAGACCAATAAAGGTGGCCCCAGAAAAAGAAACACAAACCAATCTATGGGGTTTACCGAAGGTGACAGGCCACTACAAATGTGGCAGTTGTAGTGTTTGCCCATACACCAAGAAAACCAAAACATTACTGTTGCAACCGAAAAAGATTTGGACAATCAGAGGGCAAACAAATTGCAATAGTGAAAATGTCATCTACAGACTTACATGCCCGTGTGACCTACATTACGTAGGAATGACGAGTAGGAAGATTAAGTTACCGATTGGTGAACACAGAAGCACTATCAGGTGCAAAAAGACCAATACCAGACTCACGGAGCATTTTTTGTCTGGAGGTCACACACCGGATGACCTTCAATGGACAATTATCGAACAAGTCAAGCCAGGAGCTAACCTAACCCATTGATTATTCGAAAAAGAACAGAGGTGGGTTTATAGACTCTCCACCCACAAGTCAGGCTTGAATGACAATATCCCGTGAACAGCGTAATGACTTAAAGACCTGTCCTCATGTGCCATATGTATAGTGAAACTAAGCATGTATTCTTAACTCTGATTAACACCATCGACGCTTATGGTTTTCCCCCCCTGTGCTGATATTTCATGAATACCATTGTTTCATGACGAGCTCAGCTCGGCATGAGTGTACGAGAGGTGTACCTCATGACGAGCTGAGCTCGTCATGAGCGTCGAAGGTGTTAATCAGTAAATATTGCGCAACCAATCCCTGTGGTTGTCAATCCTGATTCAGTCCTCTGTCCTAGCAAATTCCCAATGATATCAAGAACCTGTATGGTAGGCCTCCATACCTTTAAAAATAAAAAGCCACCGCTATCTCCATGGCAACATAAACAGTCCTCGAAACAGCTTCCGGGGACGGATTACACTACCTACTTTTTCACTTCCAAACAACCCGATTGGCCCATTACGACCCACGTGCTGAGACCACGTGACGAGGCCACGCCCAACCAGGAAAGGCTTCGGGTTTACTTTACCGACACCAACGAACAACCCGGTCCTTCCTCGGGGCACCTCCAGCCGGAACCAAGTAGGTTTTCCGCCTGATGATCAGAAGCTGCAAGTAAGTACCGTTGGGCTGAACTGAATGCGGAAATGATTTTGCCATACGATCCCGCAGGCTATACTTAATCGTCCAATCCAAGCAGCCAGTAAACTTACACTGGGCATCTGTTCCTTATCAACCTACAGGAGACGGACTCTTGCCGTCTTGGAAACGCTGGTGCCCATGAAGCGGTAGTGCCGCAACGAAGCGTAAGCTAATAGCTATAAACAAATCGCGATTCAAGAATGTGACGTCACGACTGCTCGCAATCCTAAGCAGCCGTCCACATCGCAGCACTATTAAGATCACTCACCCATAGTACGCCGCCCCCTTTTTTACACTATATTCCCAGACGCCAAAACCAGTTCGACACCTCATTTTTGGCGCTGGTTCTCTACTGATAGGCACAGTCCGGTAAAAACACTGAAGCACTGTTGCGTGATCGCAATAGATGGATCCTATTGTCTGATTCTAAACGCTGGCATGACCCCATCTATTGACTTGAATGGGGTAAAGACTAGCAATATATGTGTTAAATGTAGTACATGTGTATTTTCTACCCCGGTATGTGACCCCCTCCTGTCTTTTGGTTTTCCTGTTTCCTTACAGGTTTTTTCTCAAAAAGAAAAACGCATTATTTTACACGAGTTCGCAATTTGTGTACTCTAACTTGGACTAGGGCAGGACGCACCTTAGCGTGTGTGGACCACCCAGTTCAATAACACGGTCCTGATGAAAACCAATGAATATTTACAATGGTTGAAACATGTAGACCTTTTTAATCAATAGCATTGTAAATATCACACCTCACATAGCACACTTGGCTATTTTTAAAACACCCAACAACAAAATAAGAGAGAAGTCTGAACTGGTCAAGCTCACGGCTGCCAGAGACGTGGAGCGAAAAGATAAGCAAGATATTAATGATCACAGTCACTCTAGTTGAGTGGGATCACAGTCACTCTATTTGAGTAGGAAAGCCCTCACACACCGACCTAGTCAGTGTCATGCTTCATCATCGGGCCCCACCGAAGAGACCGAGTGTCTCTTCGGTGTGCTGCGACGCCAGAAAGACTGCGGAGCTGGTTGTGTGGGGAGGAAGTGTTGTGAAGATTCTCAAATTAAAAGTGACTAATAGGGTATCAAAAAAACTTTAATAAGTGATCCCTAAGACACGTGTAAGTGGTAATATGTGTCTGAATTTAAAAGCCAAGGTTCTTAGGATCTAGTTTAAATTCAGCTAAATACCACAACTTTATTAAAATCAGTCAACATGTTTCTGCCTTTGTGGTATATATTCACCATGGCATTCTTCAGGACTATAACCCCGGCGGTATGGACACTCTAATAGTCCACCCTGACCTGGGGACGTGAAAGTGAAAAGGAAAAGTGAAAAAGTGCTTAAAATGGGAGAGCAATTTGCTCAATCCAAAAAGCCCCAAAATTAGGGGTGTATCAGCACCTGTAGGAAAAGATATACAAACAAACACATAAAGACATACATACAGTTAGTATATGCCAGCGTAGACTTATCGTAGTGCTCCTAAGATGGTGGCAAACCTTTGTGTGCACACAATAAAAGATAACTTTAGCACCATCCGAGTAGCCCTTAGGGGATAATTGTATTTGCTAAGAGGTGAAGTGCTAGAGGTGGTTTAAAAACTACTATTGTAGTGAAAGGGATAAAAACGCGATGTGAACTCTCCATGCGAAGGGATCAATTTGACCAAATGGTCAGTGACCCCCACAAGATGGTGAAAGATGGAGAACATCTCACTTTAAAATTGGGCGCTACTTGCACCATGGGTCTCGGGAGGGGGGTTGGAGCGCGATTGGCACATCCTAAGAAAAAGTACAGAGTCGAGATGTCAGCATAACCCAAACAACAAACAGACACTTAGCTTTGTTAGTCGTGGTGATCGTTCCGCTGTGGATGTAAACTCACGCCCTCAGCGCTCACAGCCCGCTTTTAAACCTGCTGCAACCCTCTGGACCGGACCCCGACGATGGAAAGCGGGGCCGGTAAATGGGTATAAGAGCGCTTTGTTTACGCGCTCGATTCCGGGTTTGGGCGTGCCTCGCTGCTCTCGCGATGGGCGTGTCTTAGTGAAAGCGAGGCTTGAGGCGCACACGCCCACTCAAGGGGATGCGTGTTGATGATCGGATCGAGGCTTGAAACAAGGAGCCTATCCTTGCGCTGAGCCTCAGGGGTGTGTGCACGGTAAAGGTTGTCATGGAGACCAAGGGAACATTGTCTCTTGGGACAGGGAGCGAGGGAATAACTATTTCGATTGCCAGATATTTGATTTGTAATCAGGAACTTGAGAGTTTTGTTAGATTTATTAAATCAATGGGTTTAACAAAAATGGGAAGGACAGTGTGAGAGCACATAGTTGGCTAAGAAAGAGAGAGTTATAATTATGTGCACCTGGATTGGACTGTGGACTTAGATGTGGAAGCGCACAGATTTTAAATAGACTGTTACAAAGTTTCTCAGCAGATCAGTTTTGTGTAAAATAAGACAGCCAGCTGGAGCTAAAGTGTTCATGTTAGGACTGAATTCCAAGGGATATCGTCGTTGAGCCCATTAACATTTGTCCCCAGACGATATACCCAACGCTGTTCCTTTTCGAACAGTCTATTCTGTATATTCCTTGTGCCATCAATTGCTTCAATGACAGTCCACGTCATGTCATTGGTGGTATGATTCTTTTCAAGGAAATGGCGGCTCAGCTTGGTGGTTACTTTCTTGCACCTTATATTACTTCGGTGTTCGCATATCCTTTGTTTCACTTTTCTGGTAGTCATGCCGACGTACCGAAGGTGGCAAGAACATGTGATCAGATAGATCACATTGGATGAGTTGCAATTAGTATGGACCCGTTGCGTCCATACTTTCCCTTCTTCCAATGTCAAGGTTTTTGTGGGTTGTGTTAAGTGACAAACACTACAATCCGAGCAGGGATAGTGCCCGGTGATTTTAGGGAGTCCCCACGATGTTGTTACTGATGGTGTAATATTTGGTGGATCCTCTTTCGGGCGTGTGTGGACCAGCGTGTCTTTTAGACTGCGTCCCTTTTTAAAGGAAAAAAGGGGTTTTTCCCAATCCTTTTTAAAGGTCTTTATAATGCTCCAGTGTTTATTTATACTCTTTTTCATGGTGTTAGAGAGGCTGCTGTATGTCGTAACACAGGTAAGTGGAATCTGATCTGAGTTGTTAGTTCTTTCTTCAAGGAGAGCTTCCCTTGGCTGATTTTTTGCTCTTTTAAAACCCTTGTTTAGTGTGGAGTTTGGATAGCCTCTATTTTTCAATTTCTCGGTCAAATCAGCTGATTGAAGTTTAAAGTCTGTGGTTGTGCTGCAGTTCCTCCGCAGCCTGAGAAATTGCCCATAGGGTAAATTTTCTTTTAACGGGCGCGGGTGAAAGCTGTTAAATTGCAGCAGATTGTTTTTAGCAGTAGGTTTATTGTAGGTCTTTGTAGCCAGTGTCGTACCGCTGATTGAGATAACCACATCTAAGAATACGATTTCTTTTCTGCTTGTGGTGTTAGTAAATCTCAGGTTAGGGTCTAAGGTATTAATCCAAGAGAGGAAATCTTGCAAGCCATTATCACTACCATTCCAAATGAGTAGGATATCGTCAATGTATCGTTTCCACAAAAGCATTGACGAAGAAAAGTTAGCGGTTGGTGGTAGGATATGTTTAGCCTCAAAATCTGCCACATACAGCCCCGCCACGCTCGGCGCGAAGGTACTGCCCATGGATGTCCCAGAGCATTGTAGGTACAGTTTGTTTTTAAATGAGAAGAAGTTTTCTTTTAGTGCTAAGGTGGCACAGTCGATGATGAATTTTTTTGGGGTCCGGAATTCCCAGTCGGTTGAGTCAAGGGCCTTTTTAAGGACCTCGATTGTGTCATCCTGCGGAATACTAGTATAGAGGCTTTCCACATCTAGTGTTACAAGGGTAATAGAATTTTCAGGAAAGTTTATTTCTGTCAGAAGTCGTAGCAGGCTCTTGGTGTCCTTCAGGTAAGTCGGTGTGGACTGGACTAATGGTTTTAAAAAATAATCACAAAATTGTGAAAGTGGTTCCAGAAGTGACCCTATGCCTGAGACGATTGGGCGTCCAGGTGGGGGGAGTTTGTTTTTATGCATTTTTGGCAGAGTATAGAAGTAGGGTATTGTGCTACTTGTATTGATCAAAAATGCGGCTTCATTCTTGGAGATCTGGTCTTGGTCCTCTGCTTGTTTCACCATGGAGCTAATTCTTTTAGCAAGATCTGGAGTTGGATCCACTACCAGTGGCGTGTAATTTCTGACGTCACTGAGTAGGTTTTTGCAGGTGGTCTCATACGTGATTGTGTCTTGAATGACGATTCCTCCGCCCTTGTCCGCGGGTTTTATGGTTATGGAGGTGTCGTTTTTTAGTTGTTGTAATGCCTCAAATTCAGCAGTACTGAAATTCCCGAATGTTTTCGGGTTCTCGCAATGTTCTAGGTCCTTAAATACCGCTTGCTCAAAAGCCGTTATGGCTGCCGGTATTGTATGAGAGGGTGGAATGAAGGTGGAGTTAGGTCTTAGACCTGTGTCACCTTTCCTCATTGATTCTAGTGGGTCTATTTTACCATCAAAAAAAGCCTTCAGTTTCAACTTGCGAAAGAACCCTGCTAATTCGCAGTGCATTTTGAATTTATCGGGTTTGGCTGTGGGGACAAAACCCAGCCCCTTCTCCAAAACTTCAAACTCCACAGGAGTGAGTACTCTAGTGGATAGGTTCGTCACTAGACTTAGACTCCGCTCGGGCCCGGCTGCTGGTTGCTCCGGGTGTGGTTCGCTACTGGGTCTTCTTCCTGCCAGGTTACTCTGGTGTTCCCTCTCCTCTTGCCTCGGCCTCTCCGGCCGCTCTCTAAAAAAGGCTGCCTGTACTGTTGTTGGTAGTTGGCCGGGGGCATGAAGCCTGGGTTCCAGCCCATAAAGGGAAAAGGTGGCTGTTGGAAAGCATATGGGTGGGTGCCCATCCCCATTTGTGGGGGGTACCAATGTTGGTGATTGCCTTGATTTCCATGTCCACTTCTGTTTGTTCTATTTCCACGATTCCCCCTTCTTTTATTTTGTTTGAAGGAGTTGTTGCTAGACCCGCTGCTATTCGATGAGTCATCATCTGAGTAGTCTGGGTTGCTGGCATTACGTGCTGGTGGAGTGAATGAGGCTGCAGAGTAAGGATATACTTTCTCCATTTCAAATTTCTTTTGGTCTTTTTGGAGTTTTGTCACCTTCGATTGCATTAGGTTGTCCTTGTATTCACTCATCTCCTTGTTAAGTTCGTCTAGTCGTTTTTTATAGCCGGTGATAGTGGCTTTAAAGTGAGTCTCGGTTTCCCTGATTTCTATCATGATGGATTCTGAGAGTCTTAAGGCTGTTTTAATTATCAGGACCATCCAATCGCGTGTGCAGTGCCATGCGATTGCGGCCCAGTCCTTCCTGAAGGCAGCATCATTCAGAAAGATGCGAGGGGCATTGGTCACCAAAAGTCCTTTCGGTGCTGTGTTGGTTGTTAAATAGCCCTTCATGATTGTGCCATGAAGGACGGTGCGGATGTGCTCTTTCTTTTTTTCTGACAAGCTGTCCCATTCAGCGGTGTTTGCTATCGCCTGTGATATGTGAGGGTCCGCAAAGACTGCGGCATCTGACATCAACTCCTCGATTTCTGCCTCAGAGTATGTCAAACCCAGGTTCGCCATAGTGAGATGTTAGTTAAAAGACCAAGCAACAAAGGAAGCTCTTGTTGTCTTGCTCACAGTAAAAGAAAGCTCTCACAGCTGTGCGCTGCTATAATATGTAACAACAAAGAGAGAGGTAGGGAGATTCAAAAGACACTCTCTTAATCCCCAGCTATATATCCAACAACAAAATAAGAGAGAAGTCTGAACTGGTCAAGCTCACGGCTGCCAGAGACGTGGAGCGAAAAGATAAGCAAGATATTAATGATCACAGTCACTCTAGTTGAGTGGGATCACAGTCACTCTATTTGAGTAGGAAAGCCCTCACACACCGACCTAGTCAGTGTCATGCTTCATCATCGGGCCCCACCGAAGAGACCGAGTGTCTCTTCGGTGTGCTGCGACGCCAGAAAGACTGCGGAGCTGGTTGTGTGTGGAGGAAGTGTTGTGAAGATTCTCAAATTAAAAGTGACTAATAGGGTATCAAAAAAACTTTAATAAGTGATCCCTAAGACACGTGTAAGTGGTAATATGTGTCTGAATTTAAAAGCCAAGGTTCTTAGGATCTAGTTTAAATTCAGCTAAATACCACAACTTTATTAAAATCAGTCAACATGTTTCTGCCTTTGTGGTATATATTCACCATGGCATTCTTCAGGACTATAACCCCGGCGGTATGGACACTCTAATAGTCCACCCTGACCTGGGGACGTGAAAGTGAAAAGGAAAAGTGAAAAAGTGCTTAAAATGGGAGAGCAATTTGCTCAATCCAAAAAGCCCCAAAATTAGGGGTGTATCAGCACCTGTAGGAAAAGATATACAAACAAACACATAAAGACATACATACAGTTAGTATATGCCAGCGTAGACTTATCGTAGTGCTCCTAAGATGGTGGCAAACCTTTGTGTGCACACAATAAAAGATAACTTTAGCACCATCCGAGTAGCCCTTAGGGGATAATTGTATTTGCTAAGAGGTGAAGTGCTAGAGGTGGTTTAAAAACTACTATTGTAGTGAAAGGGATAAAAACGCGATGTGAACTCTCCATGCGAAGGGATCAATTTGACCAAATGGTCAGTGACCCCCACAAGATGGTGAAAGATGGAGAACATCTCACTTTAAAATTGGGCGCTACTTGCACCATGGGTCTCGGGAGGGGGGTTGGAGCGCGATTGGCACATCCTAAGAAAAAGTACAGAGTCGAGATGTCAGCATAACCCAAACAACAAACAGACACTTAGCTTTGTTAGTCGTGGTGATCGTTCCGCTGTGGATGTAAACTCACGCCCTCAGCGCTCACAGCCCGCTTTTAAACCTGCTGCAACCCTCTGGACCGGACCCCGACGATGGAAGCGGGGCCGGTAAATGGGTATAAGAGCGCTTTGTTTACGCGCTCGATTCCGGGTTTGGGCGTGCCTCGCTGCTCTCGCGATGGGCGTTTCTTAGTGAAAGCGAGGCTTGAGGCGCACACGCCCACTCAAGGGGATGCGTGTTGATGATCGGATCGAGGCTTGAAACAAGGAGCCTATCCTTGCGCTGAGCCTCAGGGGTGTGCACGGTAAAGGTTGTCATGGAGACCAAGGGAACATTGTCTCTTGGGACAGGGAGCGAGGGAATAACTATTCGATTGCCAGATATTTGATTTGTAATCAGGAACTTGAGAGTTTTGTTAGATTTATTAAATCAATGGGTTTAACAAAAATGGGAAGGACAGTGTGAGAGCACATAGTTGGCTAAGAAAGAGAGAGTTATAATTATGTGCACCTGGATTGGACTGTGGACTTAGATGTGGAAGCGCACAGATTTTAAATAGACTGTTACAAGTTTCTCAGCAGATCAGTTTGTGTAAAATAAGACAGCCAGCTGGAGCTAAAGTGTTCATGTTAGGACTGAATTCCAAGGGATATCGTCGTTGAGCCCATTAACATTTGTCCCCAGACGATATACCCAACGCTGTTCCTTTTCGAACAGTCTATTCTGTATTTCCTTGTGCCATCAATTGCTTCAATGACAGTCACACGTCATGTCATTGGTGGTATGATTCTTTTCTAAGGAAATGGCGGCTCAGCTTGGTGGTTACTTTCTTGCACCTTATATTACTTCGGTGTTCGCATATCCTTTGTTTCACTTTCTGGTAGTCATGCCGACGTACCGAAGGTGGCAAGAACATGTGATCAGATAGATCACATTGGATGAGTTGCAATTAGTATGGACCCGTTGCGTCCATACTTTCCCTTCTTCCAATGTCAAGGTTTTTGTGGGTTGTGTTAAGTGACAAACACTACAAATCCGAGCAGGGATAGTGCCCGGTGATTTTAGGGAGTCCCCACGATGTTGTTACTGATGGTGTAATATTTGGTGGATCCTCTTTCGGGCGTGTGTGGACCAGCGTGTCTTTTAGACTGCGTCCCTTTTTAAAGGAAAAAAGGGGTTTTTCCCAATCCTTTTTAAAGGTCTTTATAATGCTCCAGTGTTTATTTATACTCTTTTTCATGGTGTTAGAGAGGCTGCTGTATGTCGTAACACAGGTAAGTGGAATCTGATCTGAGTTGTTAGTTCTTCTTCAAGGAGAGCTTCCCTTGGCTGATTTTTTGCTCTTTTAAAACCCTTGTTTAGTGTGGAGTTTGGATAGCCTCTATTTTTCAATTTCTCGGTCAAATCAGCTGATTGAAGTTTAAAGTCTGTGGTTGTGCTGCAGTTCCTCCGCAGCCTGAGAAATTGCCCATAGGGTAAATTTTCTTTTAACGGGCGCGGGTGAAAGCTGTTAAATTGCAGCAGATTGTTTTTAGCAGTAGGTTTATTGTAGGTCTTTGTAGCCAGTGTCGTACCGCTGATTGAGATAACCACATCTAAGAATACGATTTCTTTTCTGCTTGTGGTGTTAGTAAATCTCAGGTTAGGGTCTAAGGTATTAATCCAAGAGAGGAAATCTTGCAAGCCATTATCACTACCATTCCAAATGAGTAGGATATCGTCAATGTATCGTTTCCACAAAAGCATTGACGAAGAAAAGTTAGCGGTTGGTGGTAGGATATGTTTAGCCTCAAAATCTGCCACATACAGCCCCGCCACGCTCGGCGCGAAGGTACTGCCCATGGATGTCCCAGAGCATTGTAGGTACAGTTTGTTTTTAAATGAGAAGAAGTTTTCTTTTAGTGCTAAGGTGGCACAGTCGATGATGAATTTTTTTGGGGTCCGGAATTCCCAGTCGGTTGAGTCAAGGGCCTTTTTAAGGACCTCGATTGTGTCATCCTGCGGAATACTAGTATAGAGGCTTTCCACATCTAGTGTTACAAGGGTAATAGAATTTTCAGGAAAGTTTATTTCTGTCAGAAGTCGTAGCAGGCTCTTGGTGTCCTTCAGGTAAGTCGGTGTGGACTGGACTAATGGTTTTAAAAATACCTTAGCACTAAAAGAAAACTTCTTCTCATTTAAAAACAAACTGTACCTACAATGCTCTGGGACATCCATGGGCAGTACCTTCGCGCCGAGCGTGGCGGGGCTGTATGTGGCAGATTTTGAGGCTAAACATATCCTACCACCAACCGCTAACTTTTCTTCGTCAATGCTTTTGTGGAAACGATACATTGACGATATCCTACTCATTTGGAATGGTAGTGATAATGGCTTGCAAGATTTCCTCTCTTGGATTAATACCTTAGACCCTAACCTGAGATTTACTAACACCACAAGCAGAAAAGAAATCGTATTCTTAGATGTGGTTATCTCAATCAGCGGTACGACACTGGCTACAAAGACCTACAATAAACCTACTGCTAAAAACAATCTGCTGCAATTTAACAGCTTTCACCCGCGCCCGTTAAAAGAAAATTTACCCTATGGGCAATTTCTCAGGCTGCGGAGGAACTGCAGCACAACCACAGACTTTAAACTTCAATCAGCTGATTTGACCGAGAAATTGAAAAATAGAGGCTATCCAAACTCCACACTAAACAAGGGTTTTAAAAGAGCAAAAAATCAGCCAAGGGAAGCTCTCCTTGAAGAAAGAACTAACAACTCAGATCAGATTCCACTTACCTGTGTTACGACATACAGCAGCCTCTCTAACACCATGAAAAAGAGTATAAAATAAACACTGGAGCATTATAAAGACCTTTAAAAAGGATTGGGAAAAACCCCTTTTTTCCTTTAAAAAGGGACGCAGTCTAAAAGACACGCTGGTCCACACACGCCCGAAAGAGGATCCACCAAATATTACACCATCAGTAACAACATCGTGGGGACTCCCTAAAATCACCGGGCACTATCCCTGCTCGGATTGTAGTGTTTGTCACTTAACACAACCCACAAAAAACCTTGACATTGGAAGAAGGGAAAGTATGGACGCAACGGGTCCATACTAATTGCAACTCATCCAATGTGATCTATCTGATCACATGTTCTTGCCACCTTCGGTACGTCGGCATGACTACCAGAAAAGTGAAACAAAGGATATGCGAACACCGAAGTAATATAAGGTGCAAGAAAGTAACCACCAAGCTGAGCCGCCATTTCCTTGAAAAGAATCATACCACCAATGACATGACGTGGACTGTCATTGAAGCAATTGATGGCACAAGGAATATACAGAATAGACTGTTCGAAAAGGAACAGCGTTGGGTATATCGTCTGGGGACAAATGTTAATGGGCTCAACGACGATATCCCTTGGAATTCAGTCCTAACATGAACACTTTAGCTCCAGCTGGCTGTCTTATTTTACACAAAACTGATCTGCTGAGAAACTTTGTAACAGTCTATTTAAAATCTGTGCGCTTCCACATCTAAGTCCACAGTCCAAATCCAGGTGCACATAATTATAACTCTCTCTTTCTTAGCCAACTATGTGCTCTCACACTGTCCTTCCCATTTTTGTTAAACCCATTGATTTAATAAATCTAACAAAACTCTCAAGTTCCTGATTACAAATCAAATATCTGGCAATCGAAATAGTTATTCCCTCGCTCCCTGTCCCAAGAGACAATGTTCCCTTGGTCTCCATGACAACCTTTACCGTGCACACACCCCTGAGGCTCAGCGCAAGGATAGGCTCCTTGTTTCAAGCCTCGATCCGATCATCAACACGCATCCCCTTGAGTGGGCGTGTGCGCCTCAAGCCTCGCTTTCACTAAGACACGCCCATCGCGAGAGCAGCGAGGCACGCCCAAACCCGGAATCGAGCGCGTAAACAAAGCGCTCTTATACCCATTTACCGGCCCCGCTTTCCATCGTCGGGGTCCGGTCCAGAGGGTTGCAGCAGGTTTAAAAGCGGGCTGTGAGCGCTGAGGGCGTGAGTTTACATCCACAGCGGAACGATCACCACGACTAACAAAGCTAAGTGTCTGTTTGTTGTTTGGGTTATGCTGACATCTCGACTCTGTACTTTTTCTTAGGATGTGCCAATCGCGCTCCAACCCCCCTCCCCGAGACCCATGGTCAAGTAGCGCCCAATTTTTAAAGTGAGATGTTCTCCATCTTTCACCATCTTGTGGGGGTCACTGACCATTTGGTCAAATTGATCCTTCGCATGGAGAGTTCACATCGCGTTTTTATCCCTTTCACTACAATAGTAGTTTTTAAACCACCTCTAGCACTTCACCTCTTAGCAAATACAATTATCCCCTAAGGGCTACTCGGATGGTGCTAAAGTTATCTTTTATTGTGTGCACACAAAGGTTTGCCCACCATCTTAGGAGCACTACGATAAGTCTACGCTGGCATATACTAACTGTATGTATGTCTTTATGTGTTTGTTTGTATATCTTTTCCTACAGGTGCTGATACACCCCTAATTTTGGGGCTTTTTGGATTGAGCAAATTGCTCTCCCATTTTAAGCACTTTTTCACTTTTCCTTTTCACTTTCACGTCCCCAGGTCAGGGTGGACTATTAGAGTGTCCATACCGCCGGGGTTATAGTCCTGAAGAATGCCATGGTGAATATATACCACAAAGGCAGAAACATGTTGACTGATTTTAATAAAGTTGTGGTATTTAGCTGAATTTAAACTAGATCCTAAGAACCTTGGCTTTTAAATTCAGACACATATTACCACTTACACGTGTCTTAGGGATCACTTATTAAAGTTTTTTTGATACCCTATTAGTCACTTTTAATTTGAGAATCTTCACAACACTTCCTCCCCACACAACCAGCTCCGCAGTCTTTCTGGCGTCGCAGCACACCGAAGAGACACTCGGTCTCTTCGGTGGGGCCCGATGATGAAGCATGAACACTGACTAGGTCGGTGTGTGAGGGCTTTCCTACTCAAATAGAGTGACTGTGATCCCACTCAACTAGAGTGACTGTGATCATTAATATCTTGCTTATCTTTTCGCTCCACGTCTCTGGCAGCCGTGAGCTTGACCAGTTCAGACTTCTCTCTTATTTTGTTGTTGGATATATAGCTGGGGATTAAGAGAGTGTCTTTTGAATCTCCCTACCTCTCTCTTTGTTGTTACATATTATAGCAGCGCACAGCTGTGAGAGCTTTCTTTTACTGTGAGCAAGACAACAAGAGCTTCCTTTGTTGCTTGGTCTTTTAACTAACATCTCACTATGGCGAAACCTGGGTTTGACATACTCTGAGGCAGAAATCGAGGAGTTGATGTCAGATGCCGCAGTCTTTGCGGACCCTCACATATCACAGGCGATAGCAAACACCGCTGAATGGGACAGCTTGTCAGAAAAAAAGAAAGAGCACATCCGCACCGTCCTTCATGGCACAATCATGAAGGGCTATTTAACAACCAACACAGCACCGAAAAGGACTTTTGGTGACCAATGCCCCTCGCATCTTTCTGAATGATGCTGCCTTCAGGAAGGACTGGGGCCGCAATCGCATGGCACTGCACACGCGATTGGATGGTCCTGATAATTAAAACAGCCTTAAGACTCTCAGAATCCTCATGATAGAAATCAGGGAAACCGAGACTCACTTTAAAGCCACTATCACCGGCTATAAAAAACGACTAGACGAACTTAACAAGGAGATGAGTGAATACAAGGACAACCTAATGCAATCGAAGGTGACAAAACTCCAAAAAGACCAAAAGAAATTTGAAATGGAGAAAGTATATCCTTACTCTGCAGCCTCATTCACCTCCACCAGCCAGTAATGCCAGCAACCCAGACTACTCAGATGATGACTAATCGAATAGCAGCGGGTCTAGCAACAACTCCTTCAAACAAAATAAAAGAAGGGGGAATCGTGGAAATAGAACAAACAGAAGTGGACATGGAAATCAAGGCAATCACCAACATTGGTACCCCCCACAAATGGGGATGGGCACCCACCCATATGCTTTCCAACAGCCACCTTTTCCCTTTATGGGCTGGAACCCAGGCTTCATGCCCCCGGCCAACTACCAACAACAGTACAGGCAGCCTTTTTTAGAGAGCGGCCGGAGAGGCCGAGGCAAGAGGAGAGGGAACACCAGAGTAACCTGGCAGGAAGAAGACCCAGTAGCGAACCACACCCGGAGCAACCAGCAGCCGGGCCCGAGCGGAGTCTAAGTCTAGTGACGAACCTATCCACTAGAGTACTCACTCCTGTGGAGTTTGAAGTTTTGGAGAAGGGGCTGGGTTTTGTCCCCACAGCCAAACCCGATAAATTCAAAATGCACTGCGAATTAGCAGGGTTCTTTCGCAAGTTGAAACTGAAGGCTTTTTTTGATGGTAAAATAGACCCACTAGAATCAATGAGGAAAGGTGACACAGGTCTAAGACCTAACTCCACCTTCATTCCACCCTCTCATACAATACCGGCAGCCATAACGGCTTTTGAGCAAGCGGTATTTAAGGACCTAGAACATTGCGAGAACCCGAAAACATTCGGGAATTTCAGTACTGCTGAATTTGAGGCATTACAACAACTAAAAAACGACACCTCCATAACCATAAAACCCGCGGACAAGGGCGGAGGAATCGTCATTCAAGACACAATCACGTATGAGACCACCTGCAAAAACCTACTCAGTGACGTCAGAAATTACACGCCACTGGTAGTGGATCCAACTCCAGATCTTGCTAAAAGAATTAGCTCCATGGTGAAACAAGCAGAGGACCAAGACCAGATCTCCAAGAATGAAGCCGCATTTTTGATCAATACAAGTAGCACAAATACCCTACTTCTATACTCTGCCAAAAAATGCATAAAAAC
>NW_028244141.1:0-1000 GCF_964263255.1 Lissotriton vulgaris | reverse complement strand
GGCAACCACACTCCTGAAGGGTTGCCCCTTTGTTCAGGTAGGCCGCTGGCGTTGGGAACATAGAGGGGAGACTAGTGCCCAAACTGGTTTTCCTGAGGGCATATAGCCCACAGGTAACCTCATCTCTAGGGTGGACTACCAAGCTCCTAACATTCAAGGAAGGATTCAAACATCTTGGGAGTGGGCAAAATAGTGCACACTGGGATTGCTAGATGCCACACATAGCCAGAAGTTGTCGCAGTGGGGGAGGGATCCTGATAGACCATTGGCTAGTCACCGCATCATCCCCCCAGGGCACTTTCCGAGAATAAATATGGCACCCTAGCACTGTGAACTTTAGATCATGATGGAACTAGATAAAGGACCAAAGAAGGACTGCCTTGTTGACCCCAGGACCTGGCAAGAGAGGCTGCACCCACTACTGGACTGCATCTGCCGCACCTTGGGATAGCAAAAAAAGGACTGTTCTTGTGGCTCCTGGCTCATGGAAAAGTCACTTCCGAACCCCAGACCAAAGAAGAGACTCCAAAGGTCAGTCCACTGACCTACTGGAACTAGCATCAGGGCTATCAAAGGAGAATTAGCACATTCCGGCAAGTGAGTAGCAACTTTCTGCGAATCGCCACTGACCTCTATTGGGCGACCCAAGAGACTGATTCTCAATAGCCAAATGTTGCATCCAAGTCTGCTCTACTTGGCAGTGTCATCTGAGTCCAGATTGGTTACCAAAGAGGGACACCATTCTTTATCAAAGGATACCACTGGACCCTCTGTGTACGGAAATAGGTAGTCAAGGCGCAGCTGGCCTTCTACTGTCTCAAAGAGAACTTGAAGGAACACCGACCCTAGTCACCCTACCTTACCCGTGGATCGAGGAATAACTGCAAGTACACCCCCCATTGACCGCACAGCACCCAGAGTATGTTTAGACATCCTGCATTTCTAGCATTAGGACTACTCCATTGAAGTCTATGGCGGTCTTAATGTAAAGTGTGGAACT